>NC_034414.1:17042591-17044627 GCF_002078875.1 Numida meleagris
CCCCAGATCAGCCACCAACTGGGTGGCCTGCTGAACAATGGCCTCTGAGGCCACTAGCAGGTTCAACATAGATAACAGTGTGCCATGATGGTGGGAGGGTGCCTGCTGTAAAATTAGGTCCCTCATCCCAGCCGAGAATTTTACTAAATCAGGACTTTCAAAGGCTTCCTTGTAAATGGCCTCTTCCATTCCTAGCTCACTAATATATCTTTGGAGGTCCTCCATGGAGGACCATAAACCTGCATGCACTGGGATATCAGCCTTATTAGGCCAAGGGATACAGCATGCCGCCATCAACCAATCCATTAAGGTATGATTCTCCTCATTATGTTGTACAGTGGCATACAGCCTCTGTCTGAGGGCAGGGTGCGAGGTAACAGATGAGAGCTTGGAAACTTCAGGTTAATTGACCATAACACTCTCTGCCCCCATGTCCCATAATTGGAGTAACCAAGCTGGTACACTTCCCCTTGGTTTCTGCCAAAATCGTTGCACCAAATCCATCAATTCAGACGCCGTATAGGGGCGAGCTGTTACGTGCGGATGGGTTTGGGCAGGGGGCCATTGATCAGGGGGCACCCCTGCTGGTCTATCCTGTATCTTTTATGTTTTTTGTGTCACTACAGGCCAGATCACAAAGGGTGGGGCTTCAAGAACCGATCTTGAGATTTTCCCCATTAGATTACCCGGGTCTACAGGTTCAGGGCCCTGAGTATTTTCCAATGCAATATAACATACTTCCTTTAAGGAGAAAGTTGGACTTGATTTTCTCCCCATCAATAGGCCAAGCTCTTGCTCGATTTTCTCAATGTGACCACACAGTAGATAGCTCTCATTTGCTAAAGTATTATTTGGAAGTTCTGCATGCTTCAGAGCCATTAATAGGGGCCATGCCACAGTGGACGCAGCCAGTTGGCGTTCCTTTGTAAGGTTGCTTTGTAACCAGGATATTTTTATCTAATCCATAAAAATATTTTGTCAAACCAGATAGGGATTGAGAAATATTTCCACTATCCCGCAAGGGAGCCAATTTTCAATTACGGCTGCCAATTCGTAAAAGGGTGAAACCAGAAATCCTGGGAGGTGCAACAGCAAGGTTTGATCTACAGGAACAATGTACTCCCCCTTGGCCCACTTAGAGATATTCAAAAGGAAAACCATTTCACTATTAAGGCCTGCCTGTCTCGCCAAATGCAGCGATCAGAAGAACAAACACGATGGAAAGAGTGTTAGAAAAAATGAAGGAAGGAAAATAGAGTGCCCACCAGGATCGGAAGATTTTTGGCTTGCAGGGAAAGGCACTCACCATAGAGAGACCCCCCAAGAAAAGAGCCATCCTCAGGGGCAGTCAGCCCTTAAATGAGGGCTAAGAGCCAGGCTCCACCCCTTCTAGTCGCACAGTGAATTGCCTTCAGCTGTGCTCCCAGGGCTGACTGGGTCTTTCCTCCAGGTGCTCAATCAGTGGTTCAGGCCATGACTCAGCAGTTCCCATACAGCATGGGACCCCATGCAGAGGTGTCCCCTCTCCCCACACCTGGGATGCCCAGGGCTGTGGGGCAAAGCTGGATTTCAGAGACATCCCCTACAGCTCTGCGCATGGGGGAAACAACAGGAAGAGTGGGAAAGCTCATGGAGACGAGGTGAGATGGCTCCTAGGACTGCTGCACAGCAGGGGAAGGATAACAAGGACCGTGTGTCCCACAGGCACACAGGTGCAGGCACGCTGCCACATGCTGTGGTTTCACTCAGCAGGCAGCTGAGCAGCACCCGGCCGTTCGTTCACTCCGCCCATGCCCCCAGTGTGCAATGGCAGAGAGAGCTGTAAACAAACTCGTGGGGCGACATACAAACGGAAAAGGACAGAAAAGGAAAACAGTTACAGACATTCAGATGATAACTGTACATGTATATATCTCCACACAAATTCACAGCCTTTGCACAGACGTTTTGATACGCAAACCTGAGTAAACTGACTCTCATCCTGTCTGTTCCTGAATACAGGAACTGTCTGTTCCTGTATTCTGTAAGGACCTGCA
>NC_034414.1:17045121-17046444 GCF_002078875.1 Numida meleagris
TTGGGTTATTGGCTCTACCACCTGTAATGCAGAGTAGGCAGCCAATAACTGTTTTTCAATCATGCTTTATCTTTCCTCTGCTCCGTGCCAGACCTGAGACCAGAACCTGATTGGGGTCCGAACAGAACTCTGGCGTTGCCACAGGCCCCAGCCAAAGCCGTCCTGAGTGACATGAACATCCAATTCATCTGGGAGGGTAGGATCAAATATACCCAGCACCTGGGCTTGTTTAACAGCCAGTTTTGCCTGTTGGAAAGCCTCGTGTTCCGTTCTCCCCCAGTTCCATAGTTGCCCCTTCTTTGTGAGTCTATATAACGGCCTCAGCAGCTGTGCTAAATGAGGTATAAAGGAACGCCAATATCCCAATACACCCAAGAACTCCTGCAGCTGCTTCGGTGTTGCAGGGACTGGGAATGCCTGAACCTTATCTATGACAGCACTGGGTAGTACTTTGGTCTTTCCTGACCAAACTACCCCCAGGAATTTCACAGATAGGCCTGGACCCTGCACCTTCTGCAGGTTTATAACCCATCCTTTTTCCTGCAGATAGGTAGTTAATGAATCTGCTGCCTGCCCTACTGACTCCAGTGAGTCAGATGTCAACATGAGATCATCAATATAATGATACAAGCTAACAGTGTTTGGTTTTTCCCAATTTGCCAGGTCACGCACCACTAGGTTATGGCAGTATGTTGGTGAACGCACGTACCCCTGTGGCAGGACCTGAAAGGTCCACTGCCTGCCTGCCCATGTAAATGCGAACTGGTCTTGCGATTCTTCAGCAACTGGAATACTGAAGAATGCATTCACCAGGTTTCTATTTCCCTACTCAATGTGTCCATTAGGGAGGCAATATTGGGTACAGCTGCGTGAACAGGCGGCGTGACCTTTTTTAGTTCTCTATAGTCTACCGTCACTCTCCATGTGCCATCTGAATTCTGCACTGGCTATATGAGGGAATTATATGAGCTATGTGCAGGTCATATGATCCCAGCTTTTTCTAATTCATGCACAGTCCTTGATATTTCATCTTGCCCCCCTCCCCCCCCCGCCCCGGGAGTCTATACTGCCGCACATTAGTGATCCGGCATGGTGCCAGCAGGCAAATAGGCTCATACTTTGCATGGCCTCTCAATACCACCTGCACCGCCCAGATACTGATACACCTCTGTCGGAGTCTGAACTCTCCAACGGTTGTCTGGAGAGCCAGACCCCAGAAAATGTCTATGCCCAAGATGTACTCTGGGACTGGGACAATAGACACCTTATATTCCCGGGGCGGGAGATGCCCAACCCCCAGTTTCAACCACATCTGGTTAACTG
>NC_034414.1:17051004-17055783 GCF_002078875.1 Numida meleagris
GCTGGGGCAGCCTGCTTGCCACCACGGGCACACTGCTGCCATCAACTGCTCAGGTCAGTGTGGGGGCCGTGAGAATGCCCAGCAGGTGGGGAGCACTCCCCGTCCCCACAGCACAACCAGGCTTTTGCAGGCATCGCTGAGACTCTGCGGCTCCATGGTGGGGAGAGTCGGTGCGATGGACGGCTGGAGGTGGCCATGCGCCCCGGTGTCTGGGCCCGTGTGTCTGTGGGGCTGTGGAACAATGGCACTGCCACCGTGGCCTGCCAGCAGCTGGGCTGCGGTGTGCCTGAGAAAATCTATGCTGTGCCGGCCACCGTCTCGGGCCCCATGGAGCTGCAGGAGCTGCGATGTGTTGGCACCGAGGAGCTCCTGGCACACTGTAACACCTCGGGGATGGCCACTGAGCCCAGCCACAACCCCGAGGAGCTGGCTATTGCCTGCTCAGGTGAGTGCACTGGGAAGCGCCGTGGGCATCACGCTGCCATCCTCCTGCGGCTGAGGCTTGCAGGAGGCCCCGGGCGCTGCGCTGGTAGGGTGGAGGTGTACAGCAGGGGCACCTGGGGCACCATCTGCCAGGACACGTGGACCCTGCAGGATGCCAATGTCGTCTGCCGCCAGCTGGGCTGTGGATGGGCCCTGGAGGCACCCGGCTCTGAGCACTTTGGGCCTGGCACTGGGACACTGTGGTCGGGTGCCGGGGGCTGCTCTGGGACAGAGGATGCTCTCTGGCACTGTCCAGCCCCAGTGCAGCGTGGCTGCCAGCATGGCGGTGGTGCAGGCGCCGTGTGCTCAGGTGAGTGCCACCATCCCTCTGGATGGGAGCAGCCGCACCACCCTCGGGGTGCAGTGATCCCCTGACCTCGTTGCAGGGCTGCTGGACCTGTGGCTGACGGGGGAAAGCAGCAGATGCAGTGGGCACCTGGAGGTGCTGCAATGAGGGGACATGGGGTTGTGTTTGCGCCAATGGCACCAGCCCCGCCACAGCCACAGCTGTCTGCCGCCAGCTGGGATGTGGCACAGGGGGGAGTCTGGAGGCTGTCCGTGCACAGGGCTCAGATCCTGCCTGGCTGAGCTGGGTGAGTTGTGAGGAGGGGGCCTGCTCGCTCTGGCACTGCCCCTCAGCACCCTGGCAACTGCAGGAATGCGACCCCACTGGAATCACCCACATCATATGTGAAGAGGACACCAGAGACAGGAGTGAGGCCACCAGCCCAGCCTCAGGTAGCAGCCGCCACAGCAGACTCACCTCAACAAATGGCTCTGTCCATTCTCACTGTCCTCTATCTGCTACCATGGGATCCCCACGGGGCCTCACGCTTCCCATCACTGCCCCGCAGCTCTCACCCACAGCGCTGTCCCACTGACAGCAACACCAAGGAGCCTGTCAGCACTCACGGTGCTCTGCGTGATCCTGGGGATGCTGCTGTGCCTGGCCCTGGCCGCCCTGGCTGTGCAGGCACNAGCAACACCAAGGAGCCTGTCAGCACTCACGGTGCTCTGCGTGATCCTGGGGATGCTGCTGTGCCTGGCCCTGGCCGCCCTGGCTGTGCAGGCACGCCGCGCACGGGCCCAGAGTCAAGGTGGGCACCGCTCTGGGGTCCCCCACCACGGGGCAGCACCTGGGGGACATCGGGGACACCGGTGCCATGTGTGCTGCCTTGCAGGCCCCAGCAAGGATGCCGTCTCCGAGGTTGTGTATGAGGAGCTTGACTACAGCCTGATGCCCGAGTACCAGGAGGTGCCCAGCAGCACAGGTGGGAGCACAATGGTCCCCGCAGCCAGGGGCGGTCCACATCTCGTATCATGACCCCAATACCCTTCCTCCCCTGCAGGCTCCCTGTCCAAAGGCTCAGGAAAAAAGATGTCAGATCACAGCAGGGATGGCGGAGAGGAGAGAGACCTCCAGGTGTCCCCAGGTAGGGGCACAGGCACAGAGGTGCACTGTGAGGA
Organism: Numida meleagris; assembly: GCF_002078875.1. Taxonomy (NCBI): domain Eukaryota; kingdom Metazoa; phylum Chordata; class Aves; order Galliformes; family Numididae; genus Numida; species Numida meleagris. Next base: position 17,052,955 of record NC_034414.1, read on the forward strand.
CAGAAAGGCACCGGGCACCCATGCAAGGGGACGTAGCCAAACAGCGCTGATGGGGAGGTGAGGGCACGCAGCCCCTCCTGGCTGTGTCCTCACCACCGGCCCCTCCGTGCCTTTCGCAGACCCCCCTGCCCAGCCCCAGCACAGCCCCTCACATGGCTACGATAATGCTATGGCTGTGCTGGATGTGTCCCCCTTTCCCCATACTGAGGATGCCCCTGCACAGCCCCCCGAGGACATGGACTATGACGATGTTGCTGTCAGAGCCCTGGGGACATTGCTGTGAGCAGGCCCTGGGGACATGGCTGGAATAGGGTCCTCTGTCCCGAAGGAGGGGTGGCTCTGGCCTTGGCAGCATCACCACTCCCTGCCTGGCACTGCAGAACAGTAGCGAACTGTTCCATTCTCCTACCTGCAACTGCAACACAATAGCTTGTCAGCTTTATAAAAATTATTTTCTGTAACTCTTTCCTTATGACTATCTCATCTTTAATAAAACCCCAAACTAAGTGGCAACTCTTCCAGTCTTGGCTCCTCTTCCTGAGTCAGCCCTGGCTCCTTGTTGGGAGAGGGAGTGCACTCCCTTCTGAAGGTTCTCCAGGGTAAGGACAGGAGGCAACAGGCACAAAGGGAAACACGGGAAGTTCCCTTTACCCATAGCGCACAACACTTGTTTAGCATGAGGGATGCCAGGCCCTGCAGCATTATGTCTGCAAGGCTCCACGGTCTGAGACATAGAAACCTGACAGTGTGTTCTTGTGGGCCCTGCTCAAGAGTATCTCTTCTTTATTAAAACCCCAAATCGGTGTGGAACCTCTCTTCCAGCCTTGGCTCCTCTACCTGAGTCTATCAGCCTTCCCTCAGGGCTCTGGGTAAAAGCTGGATTACAGAGGCATCCTCATTGGCTCTTGGCACTGGGGAAAGAACGGAAAAAGTGGGAAAGCTCATGGAGACGAGGTGGGATGGATCCCAGGACTGCTGCACTGCAGTGCAAGGATAGCAAGGACCGCGTGTCCCACAGGCACACAGGTGCAGGCACGCTGCCACACGCTGTGGTTTCACCCGGCAGGCAGCTGAGCAGCACCCGGCCGTTCGTTCACTCCGCCCCTGCCCCCAGTGTGCAATGCGGGAGAGAGCTGTAAACAAACTCGTGGGGCGAGATACAAACAGAAAAGGACAGAAAGGGAAAACAGTTACAGACATTCCGATGATAACTGTACATGGATGTACCTCCTCACAAATTCACAGCCTTTGCACAGACGTTTTGAGAAGCAAACCTGAGTAAGCTGACTCTCACCCTGCGCTTGCTGGTAGGATCTCCTCTTCTNTTCAGGCTTAACTAAAGTCAGCTTTGGAAATGGACAATCAAACAAGCCAAAGGCTCCACAGTGTCTTGGAAGTGGCTGCAGTTTAACCTTCACACACAGAGGCAGATAGGAAACGCATCCGTACAAATGCCCTGAGAAACCAGCGTTTTTTTCCCCAGAACAAGTACAGCTATAATGGAGGAACAAATAAGCACAGCCCACAGGTCTTAGAAGAAACCACTAATCCCTTTCACTGGGGGTTCTGGGGAGGAAGGTCTTTGTGAAGGAGTCTTCCTCATGCTGCCCTTCAGAGACACAGCTGGGAGACCTTGAAGCCTGGCATGAACAGCTGTGGCCTGAGGACGGTCCTTCCCCACCCACTGCCCCAGCAGGCGCTGTTCATGGTGCAAGCACTGCCTGTCCCTGGCTGGCATGTGTGCTACCAGACAATGTGCTTGGCAAGACTGTGGGCCGTGCACCACCTTTGGCTCCTTGCTGCTGTGTGCCACTTCCAGGAGCAATAGCGTCCTCCTGGCTGGCAGTGCTCATCCCTCCCGAGCAGGCCAGGCCTTCCTGCTGGGGCCTCTCAGCTGGGCCTGTAGCCCTGCTGCAGTGCCACCTGGTGCTGCCTGCAGAGCTGTAGGCCCGGCCCTGCTGAGCCCTGCTGTGCAGCTCCTGCTGCCTCCTGGGCCCTGCTCTGGCCCTCTGGGAGGCCATGTTGGTGCTCTCATGGCAGGGCAGAGCCAGAGCTCTGCAACACGAGCATAATAAGGCAGGAGCAATGCCCGGGACCCTGCTGGCATCCCTGTCCCGCACATTGCATTCCCGCACCCTCAGCAGGAGCACGGCCCTGCAGCCATGTTCCCAGGAGCCCCTGGTGCCCATTGAGCTTTGCTGCCATGCACTTACACTGCAGTGGGGCCGGGCACCGCCCCACATCCCAGCCCTGCATACAGGCAAGGTTTCGCTTTTGAAAGAGGCCGCACACCCATCGCACACTTCCTCCTTCCCCAGCACAGGTGGCTGCACGCGGGGACACAGGCAGGGACAGCTCGGCCCTGTCCCTTCCCCTGTGAAGTTGGGTTTCTGTGATGTCCTCACAGCAGCCGGACACCCGTAGGAATGCTGCAATCTGCAGCTGTCCCTGTGTCTGCTCCTGGCACAGCAATACCAAAGCAGGGAAGCAGGACTCCTCACCACGTGCTGCAGGCTCAAGTCTAAGAGCATCCCTTTGTGCAACATATCGCTTCTGTGCAGGTGGCTCAGCAGCCGTGTGAGGTTGGTGCTCTCCCTGGGTCCCTGCCCAGGAGAAAATATCCCTTCCAGGTTATGATGCAGGGCGAGCACATGGATTGCATGTCCCCAGATGCAGCCAGTGCTGTGTCCCATCAGCTGATGCGAGAAGCTGGGCATGGCCCTCTTGTGTATGTCCACACCAGCATGTTCACCCCCCTGCTGCCTGGGGAAACTCAAAGGCAGCTGTAGGACCCCAGTATAATGAACTGGTCACTAAGGTGCAGAAGGA
>NC_034414.1:17059256-17066406 GCF_002078875.1 Numida meleagris
CCTCACAAATTCACAGCCTTTGCACAGACGTTTTGAGAAGCAAACCTGAGTAAGCTGACTCTCACCCTGCGCTTGCTGGTAGGATCTCCTCTTCTGAGGACACCTCTGCTGTGGGTGGGAAGAGGACACACAGTAAATAGCTCCCTCTGAAACAAGAGACATCGTATCAGGGGCCTGAGTCACCTCCTGCACCTGTCTGTTCCTGTACTCTGTAAGGACCTGCAGTGGCTGAGGGCAGGATTCACATCCCTGCTGTACGTTCTTGATGGAAGGTGCCAAGCTGCCGTCCCTTCAGGTTTAACTAAAGTCAGCTTTGGAAATGGACAATCAGAGAAGTCAAAGGCTCCACAATGTCTTGGAAGTGGCTGCAGGTCATACCCAGTTTAACCTTCACACACAGAGGCAGAGAGGAAATGTATCCGTAAAAATGCTCTGAGAAACCAGCGGTTGTTTCCCCAGAACAAGTACATTGATAATGGAGGAACAAATAAGCACAACTCACAGGTCTTATAACAAGCCACTAATCCCTTTCACTGGGGATTGGGCTGGAAAGGCTTTCCTGGGGAGGAAAAGCTTTGTGAAGAAGTCTTCCTCACACTGCCCTTCACAGACACAGAGCTGGGAGACCTTGAGGCCCAGGATGAACAGCTGTGGCATGCGGACAGTCCTTCTCCACCTGCTTTGTGCCCTGCTCCCATCCAGTCTCCTCTCCCCCTGTGCTCAGCCCTGGCTCCTTGTTGGCAGAGGGAGTGCACTCCCTTCTGAAGGTTCTCCAGGGTCAGGACAGGAGGCAACAGGCACAAAGGGAAACATGGGAAGTTCCCTTTACCCATATCACACTACACTTGTTTAGAGCGAGGGATGCTAGGTCCTGCAGCAGTATGTCTGCGAGGTTCCATGCTCTGAGACATAGAAACCTGACAGTGTGTTCTTGTGGGCCCTGCTCAAGCAGTGAGGTTGTGCTGTTCCATCCCCAGAGGTCCCCTTTTGCCTTCCTCGGTTTGTGACTGGACACAGGAGCAGACAACAAGATGTTTTGCTGCAGAGATTTTGCCTATGAGGTGGCCGGCCTGGTGCTTCTCACTGCCACAGAGCCAGAGCAGGCACGGATGGCAGCTGCCCCACTGCCACCTGCACAGTGCCCCTCTGAAGCAGCATAACCACTGCCTTGAGGGCCTTTCCTGCCTCTGGGCTCGTTGCACTGCCCCAGCAGGCACAGGTCATGGTGCAAGCACTGCCTGTCCCTGGCTGGCATGTGTGCTACCAGGCCATGAGCTTGGCAAGACTGTGGGCCGTGCACCACCTTCGGCTCCATGCTGCTGTGTGCCACTTCCAGCAGCAATGGCGTCCTCCTGGCTGGCAGCGCTTGTCTCACCCGAGCAGGCCACGACTTCCCGCTGGGGCCTCTCAGTTGGGCCTGTAGCCCTACTGCAGGGCCGCCTAGTGCTGCCTGTAGAGCTGTAGGCCCGGCCCTGCTGAGCCCTGCTGTGCAGCTCCTGCTGCCTCCTGGGCCCTGCTCTGGCCAGCTGGGAGGCCGTGTTTGTGCTCTTGTGACAGGGCAGAGCCAGAGCTCTGCAACATGAGCATAATAAGGCAGGAGCAATGCCCAGGACTCTGCTGACATCCCTGTCCCGCACATTGCATCCTCGCGCCCACAGCAGGAGCTCAGCCCTGCAGCCATGTTCCCAGGAGCCCCCAGTGCCCATTGAGCCGTGCTGCCATGCACTTACACTGCAGTGGGGCCGGGCACCGCCCCACATCCCAGCCCTGCGTACAGGCAGGGTTTCGCTTTTGAAAGCGGCCGCGCACCCTTCACACACTTCCTCCTTCCCCAGCACTGGGCTGCACACGGGGACATGGGCAGGGACAGCTTGGCCCTGCACCTTCCCCTGTGAAGTTGGTTTTCTGCGCTGTCCCCTCAGCAGCCAGACACCCCTAGGAATGCTGCAATCTCCATCTGTCCCTGTGACTGCTTCTGGCACAGTGATACCAAAGTGGGAGAGTCTGCATGCTGTGGACACAAGTCAAAGAGCATCACTTTATGCAATGTATAGCTTCTGTGCAGGTGGCACAGCAGCTGTGTGCGGTCATTGCTTACACCGGGTCCCCATGTGTGGGAACAAATCCCTCCTGCCTGTGATGCATGGCGAGCACAGGGACTGTGTCTGCCCAGATGCAGGCAGTGCCGTGTCCCACTGGCGGATATGAGGGGCCGGGCATGGCTCTCTTGTGCATGTCCACACCAGCATGGGGACCTTATTCACCCCACTGCTGCCTGGGGAACCTCAAAGGCTGCTCTAGGACCCCATCATAACAAGCTGGTCAGTAAGGTGCAGAGGGAAGCCCTGTTTAGGATCACTCCTGTTCCTGTGGGGACCCACTCCGCACGGACACAGCCCCAGGCCCAGCTCAGGGACACAGAGCACACAGGCAGGCTGCCTCGCCTCGGGACACACAGGCAGTGAGTCCTCATGGTGGGGCTGTGTGACGCCAGAAGCGGAGCCAGCCTCATATTTGGGCATGAAGCAGATTATTGGAGGCTGGGCCCCAGCAGGCAGCAAATAACCCTGCTGATAACGGCTCCCACCATACATCGTCGTCCCCATTGGCTCCTGCCACCAGGGGCTGCCTATATCTCCCCCTCCCCATCCTGGGCTCTGGGCTGGGCCTGTGGGGCATGATGATGCCTGCCAGGGTGCTGGGGCTGCTCCTCTGCGTGCAGCTCTGCATGGGTGAGTTGTGGGGAAAGGGGTGGCCGTGGGAGAGGAGAAGAAGAGGGGCAGGGTTGCAGCCATGGGACGGGCACCCCCATGCTCAGCCACCTCCCCTGGTGCCCACAGGCAGCGAGGTGCTGCGGCTGGTGGATGGCGGTGGGCGCTGTGCCGGTCGGGTGGAGGTGAAGCACGAGGGAGAATGGGGCTCCGTCTGCAGCTACGACACCCAGTGGGACGCGCAACAGGCCGGCGTGGTGTGCCGGCAGCTGGGCTGTGGCACGGTGGCCCATACGTCCCCATATGCCCCATTCGGGCAGGGCCAGGGACGCATCTGGCTGCATACCATCTTCTGCCGCGGCACTGAGGCCACCATTCAGGACTGCTACAACTTTGGCTGGGGCAAGCACTTCTGTGGCCACGAGTGGGACGTGGGAGTGATCTGCACAGGTGAGCTGGGGTGGCTGGGATGGGGACACCGTGCCACGACCCCTGGTCAGGGCTGAGGCCAGTCTCTCATGCAGAGGACCTGAAGGTGCGACTGGCAGGCGGCAGTGGACCTTGCGAGGGGAGAGTGGAGATGAAGCTGCGGGGACTCTGGGGCACAGTGTATGACGATGCCTGGGGCATGAATGATGCCGAGGTGGTGTGCCAGCAGCTGGGCTGTGGCTCAGCTGCTCACGCCACGTCTACCCGGCGAGCTTCGCAAGTTCACAGTCCCCTAATGTTGGCCGGTGCCAACTGCAATGGGAACGAGAAGGCCGTCTGGGATTGCAGCATTGCGGGTTGGGGTCCCTACAATGAACCTTATGATTTTAACGCCTCTGTGGTCTGCCAAGGTGAGAGCTGGGGGCGTGCAGCACCACAGGGAGCCCATCACCTACATCCCACAGCCCAGCAACCCACCTCTCCCGGCAGGGTTCTCCCGGCTGGCTGGAGGGGACAGCGCCTGCTCGGGGCGGCTGGAGGTGCGGCAGGGCCAGGCCTGGGTCAGTGTCTGCCATGGCCACGTGGACCTCATGGCCACCCAGGTCGTCTGCAGGGAGCTGGGCTGCGGTACAGCACTGGCCCTGCCTGGGGCCGGGCATTTTGGAGCAGCAGTGGGGCCATTCTGGGATGGCGCCTTCAAGTGCAATGGAACAGAGCTCCTCCTCTCTGCTTGCAAGCGGGGGCCACCTCACATCCAGAACTGCACCCAACCTGCTGCCATCATCTGCTCTCGTAAGGACTGGTGCTGTGGGGCTTCGCCAGCCCTATTCAGTGTGGGGTGCCCAGGGGTCCCTTGCTCCTCCAACCCCAGCACCTTCTCTCTGCTGCAGCCTACACCGGGTTCCGGCTGGCAGATGGAGACTCAGACTGCACCGGGCGAGTGGAGGTGGAGGCACAAGGGGTGTGGAAGCCCCTGTGTGCCACTGCCTGGGACCTGCCTGATGCCCATGTCCTCTGCCGTCACCTGGGCTGTGGCTCTGCTGTCTCCCTGCCCCCACCAGGCCATTTTGGGATGGGGACAGGGACACTGCTCCACGATGCCCTCAGCTGCAGCGGGAGTGAACGGCACCCAGGCGAGTGTCCCGTGGAGGTGCTGGGGCAGCCTGCCTGCCCCCACGGGCACACTGCTGTCGTCAACTGCTCAGGTGGGTACGGGGGCCGTGGAGACCCCCAGCAGGTGGGGAGCACTGCCCATCCCCACGGCACAACCAGGTGTCGGTTGCAGGTGTCACTGAGCCCCTGCGGCTCCACGGTGGGGAGAGTCGGTGCGACGGACGGCTGGAGGTGGCCATGCGCCCTGGTGTCTGGGCCCGTGTGTCTGTGGGGCTGTGGGACAATGGCACTGCCACCGTGGCGTGCCGGCAGCTGGGCTGTGGTGTGCCTGAGAAAATCTATGAGGCAACAGCCACCGGCTTGGGCCCCATGGAGCTGCGGTGCATTGGCACTGAGGAGCACCTGGCACAGTGTAACAACTCCTGGACGTCTTCTGAGCCCAGCCACAGCCCAGAGGAGTTGTCCATTGCCTGCTCTGGTGAGTACACTGGGAAGGGCCGTGGGCATCACACAGCCTTCCCCTACCCCAGCCTGATCCTCCCATGCAGGCAGCCGGCAGCTGAGGCTGACAGGAGGCCCCGGGCGCTGCGCCGGCAGGGTGGAGGTGTACAGCGAGGGCACCTGGGGCACTGTCTGCCAGGACACCTGGACCCTGCAGGATGCCAATGTTGTCTGCCGCCAGCTGGGCTGCGGATGGGCCCTGGAGGCACTCGGCTCTGAGCGCTATGGGCCTGGCACTGGGACACTGTGGCCGGGTGCTGGGGGCTGCACCGGGACAGAGGATGCTCTCTGGCACTGTCCAGCCCCAGTGCAGCGTGGCTGCAAACGGGGTGGCGGTGCGGCTGCTGTGTGCTCAGGTGAGTGCCACCATCCCTCTGGATGGGACCAGCCCCACCACTCTCAGGCTGCAGTGATCCCCTGACCTCGTTGCAGGGCTCCTGGACCTGCAGCTGACGGGGGAAAGCAGCAGATGTAGAGGGCACCTGGAGGTGCTGCATGAGGGGACATGGGGTCGTGTTTGCGCCAATGGCACCAGCCCGGCCACGGCCACTGCCGTCTGCCGCCAGCTGGGATGCGGCACAGGGGGGAGTCTGGTGGCTGTCCCAGCACAGGGCTCAGATCCTGCCTGGCTGAGCTGGGTGAGTTGTGAGGAGGGGGCCCGCTCGCTCTGGCGCTGCCCCTCAGCACCCTGGCAACTGCAAGAATGCAACCCCACCGGGATCACCTACATCGCATGTGAAGAGGACACCAAGGACAGGAGTGAGGCCACCAGCCCAGCTTCAGGTAGCAGCTGCCACAACAGAGTCACCTCACCAGATGGCTCTGTCCATGCTCACTATCCTCTAACCGCTGCCATGGGATCTCCACGGGGCCTCACGCTTCCCATCACTGCCCCACAGCTCTCACCCACAGCGCTGTCCCACTGACAGCAACACCAAGGAGCCTGTCAGCACTCACGGTGCTCTGCGTGATCCTGGGGATGCTGCTGTGCCTGGCCCTGGCCGCCCTGGCTGTGCAGGCACACCGCGCACAAGCCCAGTGCCAAGGTGGGCAACGCTCTGGGGGTCCCCCTCCACAGGGCAGCACCTTGGGGACATCGTGGTCACCAGTGCCATGCGCGCTGCTTTGCAGGCCCCAGCAAGGATGCTGCCTCCGAGGTTGTGTATGAGGAGCTTGACTACAGCCTGATGCCCGAATACCAGGAGGTGCCCAGCCACAGAGGTGGGAGCGGGATGGTCCCCGGGGCCTTAGGCTCTCCCCATCCAATACCATGTCCACAACACCCTCCAACCCTCCAGGCTCCCTGTCCAAAGGCTCACGAACAAAGCTGACAGATCACAGCAGGGATGGCGAAGAGGAGAGCGACCTCCAGGTGTCCACAGGTAGGGACACAGGCACAGAGGTGCAATGTGAGGACAGAAAGGCATCCAGGCACCCATGCAAGTCGACATAGCCAAACAGCACTGATGGGGAGGTGAGGGCACGCAGCCCCTCCTGGCTGTGTCCTCACCCCCGGCCCCTCCGTGCCTTTCACAGACCCCCCTGCCCAGCCCCAGCACAGCCCCTCGCATGGCTACGATGATGCTATAGCTGTGCCGGAGGTGTACCCCTTTCCCCACACCGGGGATGCCCCGGCACAGCCCCACAAGGACACGGGCTATGACGACGTTGGTGTCAGAGCCCTGGGGACATCACTGTGAGCAGGCCCTGGGGACATGGCTGGAACAGGGACCTCTGTCCCAAAAAAGGGGTGGCCCTGGCCTTGGCAGCATCACCTCTCCCTGCCTGGCACTGCAGAACAGTAGCAAACTGCTCCATTCTCCTTGCTGCACCTGCAACACAACAGCTTGTCAGCTTTTTCAAAATGATTTTCTGTAACTCTTTCCTTATGAGTATCTCTTCTTTATTAAAACCCCAAATCGGTGTGGAATCTCACTTCCAGCCTTGGCTCCTCTACCTGAGTCTATCAACCTTCCCCCATGGCATGGGGGAAACAACAGAAACAGTAGGAATGCTCATGGAGACGAGCTTGACTCTCCCATGACTGCTGCACAGCAGTGGAAGGATAACAAGGACCGCGTGTCCCACAGGCACACAGGTGCAGGCACGCTGCCACACGCTGTGGTTTCACCCGGCAGGCAGCTGAGCAGCACCCGGCCGTTTGCTCACTCCGCCCCTGCCCCCAGTGTGCAATGCGGGAGAGAGCTGTAGAGAAACTCGTGGGGCAAGATACAAGCGGAAAGGGACAGAAAGGGAAAAAAGTCACAGACATTCAGATGATAACTGTACATGCATGTACCCCCTCACAAATTCACAGCCTTTGCACAGACGTTTTGAGAAGCAAACCTGAGTAAGCTGACTCTCACCCTGCGCTTGCTGGTAGGATCTCCTCTTCT
>NC_034414.1:17067421-17072521 GCF_002078875.1 Numida meleagris
ACCCTGCAGTGCAGCCGGGCAGTGCCCCACATCCCAGCCCTGCATACAGGCAAGGTTTCGCTTTTGAAAGAGGCCGCACACCCATTGCACACTTCTTCCTTCACCAGCAAAGGTGGCTGCACGCGGGGACACAGGCAGGGACAGCTTGGCCCTGCGCCTTCCCCTGCGATGTTGGGTTTCTGTGATGTCCTCGCAGCAGCCGGACACCCGTAGGAATGCTGCAATCTGCAGCTGTCCCTGTGTCTGCTCCTGACACAGCAATACCAAAGCAGGGAAGCAGGACTCCTCACCACGTGCTGCAGGCTCAAGTCAAAGAGCATCACTTTATGCAATGTATAGCTTCTGTGCAGGTGGCTCAGCAGCTATGTGAGGTTGGTGCTCTCCCTGGGTCCCTGCCCAGGAGAAAATATCCCCTCCAGGTCATGATGCAGGGCGAGCACATGGATTGCGTGTGACCAGATGCAGCCAGTGCTGTGTCCCATCAGCTGATGCGAGAAGCTGGGCATGGCCCTCTTGTGTATGTCCACACCAGCATGTTCACCCCCCTGCTGCCTGGGGAAACTCAAAGGCAGCTGTAGGACCCCAGTATAATGAACTGGTCACTAAGGTGCAGAAGGAGGGCCTGTTTGGGGTCATTCCTGTCCCTATGAGGACGCACTCGAAATGGGCACAGCCCCAGCCCAAGCCCCAACGCAGGCACACACAGTGCACAGGCAGGCTGGCATCCCCTGGGGACACGCAGGCACCAAGACCCCTTTTTGGGTCTGTGTGACGACAGAAGTGGAGCCAGGCTCATATTTGGGCATGAAGCAGGTTATTGGAGGCTGGGCCCCGACAGGCAGCAGATAAACCTGCTGATAATGGCTCCCACCGTACATCGCCATCCCCATTGGCTCCTGCCAGCAGGGGCTGCCTATATCTCCCCCTCCCCGTTCCGAGCTGCATACTGGGCCGGTGGGGCACGATGGTGCCTGCCAGGGTGCTGGGGCTGCTCCTCTGTGTGCAGTTCTGCATGGGTGAGTTGTGGGGCAGGGGGGTGGCTGTGGGACGGGGGAAGCAGAGGGGCAGGGTTGCAGCCATAGGACGGGCACCCCCAGGCTCAGCCACCTCTCCTGGTGCCCACAGGCAGCGAGGTGCTGCGGCTGGTGGATGGCGGTGGGCGCTGTGCCGGTCGGGTGGAGGTGAAGCACGAGGGCGAATGGGGCTCCGTCTGCAGCTACAACTTTGACTGGGACGCACGAGGGGCCGGCGTGGTGTGCCGGCAGCTGGGCTGTGGCACGGTGGCCCATGCGTCCCCATACGCTCCATTTGGGCAGGGCAAGGGACGCATCTGGCTGCATCCCTTCTTCTGCCGCGGCACTGAGACCGCCCTGCAGGACTGCCCCAACTTCGGCTGGGGCAATCATTTCTGTGGCCATGAGTGGGATGTGGGAGTGATCTGCACAGGTGAGCTGGGGTGGCTGGGATGGGTCTCCATGCCAGGACCCCTGAGCAGGGGTGAGGCCACTCCCTGATGCAGAGGCACTGGAGCTGCGGCTGGTGGATGGCAGGGGACCCTGCGAGGGGAGAGTGGAGGTGAAGCTGCGGGGACGCTGGGGCACAATTGCTGATGATGTCTGGAACATGGATGATGCTGAGGTGGTGTGCCAGCAGCTGGGCTGTGGATCGGCTGCTGGTGCCTACTCTGCCTCCCGATTTCGGCTAGTAGATAGTCCCATCATGTTGGCCATTGTCGACTGCCGTGGAGATGAGGCTGCCATCTGGGACTGTAACATTCAGGGTTGGGGTCCCTACAATGGCCCTCATGATTATGACACTGCTGTGGTCTGCCAAGGTGAGAACCGGGGGCATGCGGCACCACAGGGAGCCCATCGCCTATGTCCCCCATCTCAGCAGCCCACCTCTCCCGGCAGGGTTCTCCCAGCTGGCCAGAGGGGACGGCACCTGCTCGGGGCAGCTGGAGGTGCGGCAGGGCCGGGCCTGGGTCAGCGTCTGCCATGGCCACGTGGACCTCATGGCCGCCCAGGTCGTCTGCAGGGAGCTGGGCTGCGGTACAGCACTGGCCCTACCCGGGGCTGGGCATTTTGGAGCAGCAGCCGGGCCATTCTGGGATGGTGCCTTCGAGTGCAATGGAACTGAGCTCCTCCTGTCAGCATGCACACAGAAGCCTCCCCACATCCTGAACTGCACTCAACCTGCTGCCATCATCTGCTCTCGTAAGCACTGGTGCTGTAGGGCTGTATCAGCCCTGTGCAGTGTGGGGTCCCCAGAGGTTCCCTAGCTCCTCCATCCCCAGAACCCTCTCTCTGCTGCAGCCTACACTGGGTTCCAATTCGCGGACGGAGGTTCAGACTGCGCCGGGCGGGTGGAGGCGGAGGCACAAGGGGTGTGGAGGCCCCTGTGTGCCACTGCCTGGGACCTGCCCGATGCCCACGTAATCTGCCGCCACCTGGGCTGTGGCTCCGCTGTCTCCCTGCCCCCACCAGGCCAATTTGGGACAGGGACAGGGGCACTGCTCCACAATGCCCTCAGCTGCAGCGGGAGCGAGCGGCACCCAGGCGAGTGCCCCGTGGAGGTGCTGGGGCAGCCCGCCTGCCCCCCCGGGCACACCGCTGCCATCAACTGCTCAGGTGGGTGCAAGGGCCATGTGTACCCCCAGCAGGTGGGGACGACACCCCGTCCCCGCGGCACAACCAGGCTTTTGCAGGTGTCACTGAGCCCCTGCGGCTCCACGGTGGGGAGAGCCGGTGCGACGGACGGCTGGAGGTGGCCATGCGCCCCGGTGTCTGGGCCCGCGTGTCTGTGGGGCTGTGGGACAATGGCACTGCCACTGTGGCGTGCCAGCAGCTGGGCTGTGGTGTGCCTGAGAAAATCTATGCTGCGCCGGCCACCAGCTCGGGCCCCATGGAGCTGCAGGAGCTGCGGTGTGTTGGCACAGAGGAGCTCCTGGCACAGTGTAATGCCTCAGGGATGGCCACCAAGCCCAGCCACAACCCCGAGGAGCTGGCTATTGCCTGCTCAGGTGAGTGCACTGGGAAGCGCCGTGGGCATCACGCTACCATCCCCAGCCCCAGCCCAAACCTCCCATGCAGGCAGCTGGCGGCTGAGGCTGGCAGGAGGCCCCGGGCGCTGCGCCGGCAGGGTGGAGGTGTACAGCGAGGGCACCTGGGGCACCATCTGCCAGGACACCTGGACCCTGCAGGATGTCACCGTCATCTGCCGCCAGCTGGGCTGTGGATGGGCCCTGGAGGCACCCGGCTCTGAGCGCTTTGGGCCTGGCACTGGGACGCTGTGGTCGGGTGCCGGGGGCTGCTCTGGGATGGAGGATGCTCTCTGGCACTGCCCAGCCCCAGTGCAGCGTGGCTGCCAGCATGGCGGTGGTGCAGGCGCCGTGTGCTCAGGTGAGTGCCACCATCCCCCTGGATGGGAGCAGCACCACCACCCTCAGGCTGCAGTGATCCCCTGACCTCGTTGCAGGGCTGCTGGACCTGCGGCTGACGGGGGAAAGCAGCAGATGCAGAGGGCACCTGGAGGTGCTGCATGAGGGGACGTGGGGTCGTGTTTGCGCCAATGGCACCAGCCCCGCCACGGCCACAGCTGTTTGCCGCCATTTGGGATGTGGCACGGAGGGGAGTCTGGTGGCTGTTCCAGCACAGGGCTCAGATCCTGCCTGGCTGAGCTGGGTGAGTTGTGAGGAGGGGACCCCATCTCTTTGGCACTGCCCCTCAGCACCCTGGCAGCTGCAGGAATGCGGCCCTACCAGAATCACCTACATCACATGCAAAGAGGACACCAGAGACAGGAGTGAGGCCACCAGCCCAGCCCCAGGTAGCAGCCACAAGGACAGGGACACCTCACCAGATGGCTCTGTCCATGCTCACTGTCCTCTATCTGCTGCCATGGGATGCCCACGGGGCCTCACACTTCCCATCACTGCCCCGCAGCTCTCACCCACAGCGCTGTCCCACTGACAGAAGCACCGAGGAGCGTGTCAGCACTCATAGTGCTGTGCGTGATCCTGGGGATGCTGCTGTGCCTGGCCCTGGCTGCCCTGGCTTTGCAGGCACAGCGTGCACGAGCCCAGTGCCAAGGTGGGCACCGCTCAGGGGGTCCCCCACCACGGGGCAGCACCTTGGGGACATCGTGGTCACCAGTGCCATGCGCGCTGCTTTGCAGGCCCCAGCAAGGATGCTGCCTCCGAGGTTGTGTATGAGGAGCTTGACTACAGCCTGATGCCCAAGTACCAGGAGGTGCCCAGCAGCACAGGTGGGAGTGGGATGGTCCCCAAGGCTTGGGGCTCTCCCCATCCCGTTTTGTGTCCACAATACCCTTCCTCCCCTCCAGGCTCCCTGTCTCAAGGCTCACGAACACAGCTCTCAGTTCACAGCAGGGATGGCATTGAGGAGAATGACCTCCAGGTGTCCCTAGGTAGGGACATAGGCACAGAGGTGCAGTGTGGGGATAGAAATGCACCAGGCACTTATCTGACGGGACACAGCCAAACAGCGCTGATGGGGAGGTGAGGGCACGCAGCCCCTCCTGGCTGTGTCCTCACCACCGGCCCCTCTGTCCCTTTCACAGAACCCCATGCCCAGCCCCAGCACAGCCCCTCGCATGGCTACGACGATGCTATGGCTGTGCCGGAAGTGCCCCCCTCTCTCCATATGAGGGGTGCCTTGGCACAGCCCCCTGAGGACATGGGCTATGACGATGTTGGTGTCAGAGCCCTGGTGACATCGCTGTGAGCAGGGCCTGGGGACATGGCTGGAACAGGAGCCTCTCTCCACAAAATCGGGTGGCCCTGGCCTTGGCAGCATCACCTCTCCCTGCCTGGCATTGCAGAACAGTAGCAAACTGTTCCATTCTCCTTCCTGCACCTGCAACACAACAGCTTGTCAGCTTTTTCAAAATTATTTTCTGTAACTCTTTCCTTACGAGTATCTCTTCTTTATTAAACCCCCCAATCTGAGTGGAAACTCACTTCCAGCCTTGTCTCCTCTACCTGAGTCTATCAGCTTTCCCTCGGGGCTCTGCGGCATACCTGGATTTCAGAGACACCCGCCTTGGCGCTTGGCACTGGGGAAACAACAGGAAGAGTGG
>NC_034414.1:17072696-17092794 GCF_002078875.1 Numida meleagris
CGTTTGCTCACTCCGCCCCTGCCCCCAGTGTGCAATGGGGGAGAGAGCTGTAAACAAACTCGTGGGGTGATATACAAACAGAAAAGGACAGAAAAGGAAAACAGTTACAGACATTCAGATGATAACTGTACATGTATATATCTCCACACAAATTCACAGCCTTTGCACAGACGTTTTGAGAAGCAAACCGGAGTAAGCTGACTCTCACCCTGCGCTTGCTGGTAGCATTTCCTCTTCTGAGGACACCTCTGTTGTGGGTGGGAAGAGGACACATGGTAAAGAGCTCCCTCTGAAACAAGAGACATCGTAGCATGGGCCTGAGTCACCTCCTGCACCTGTCTGTTCCTGTAGTCTGTAAGGACCTGCAGTGGCTGAGGGCAGGATTCACATCCCTGCTGTATGTTCCTGATGGAAGGTGCCAAGCAGCCGTCCCTGGAGTTCCATTCAAGTTGTGGAACAGGCTGTCCTTCCTCATCTGTTCTATGCCACCGCTGTGTGCCGCTGCCAGGAGGAATAGCAGCCTCCTGGATGGCAGCGCTCATCCTTCCCGAGCAGGCCAGACATTCCCACCGGGGCCTCTCAGCTGGGCCCTGAGCCCTGCTGCAGTGCCACCTGGTGCTGCCTGCAGAGCTGTAGGCCCTGCTGAGCCCTGCTCTGGGGTTCCTGCTGCCTCCTGGGCCCCGCTCTGGCCTGATGGGAGGCTGTTTTGGTGCTCTTGTGTCAGGGCAGGGCCAGAGCTCTGCAACACGACCACAGTGGGGTGGGAGCCCAGGACCCTGCTGGCATCCCTGTCCCGCACATTGCATTCCCACACACTCAGCAGGAGCCTGGCCCCACAGCCATGTTCCCAGGAGCCCCTGGAGCCCATTGAGCCATGCGGCCACGCACTGACCCTGTAGTGGGACCGGGCGCTGCCCCACATCCCAGCCCTGCGTACTGGCAGTGTTTCACTTTTGAAAGCAGCCGCACACCCGTTGCACACTTCCTCCTTCCCCAGCACCGCGCTGCACGCGGGGACACGGGCAGCGACAGGTCAGCCCTGCACCTTCCCCTGTGAAGCTGGGTTTCTGTGCTGTCTGCTCAGCAGCCAGACATCCCTAGGAATGCTGCAATCTGCAGCTATCGCTGTGTCTGCTCCTGGAGCAGCAGTACCAGAGGAGTGGAGCAGGACCCCTTCCCACGTGCTACAGGCTCGAGTCAAAGAGCATCACTTTATGCAATGTATTGCTTCTGTGCAGGTGGCATGTCAGCTGCATGTGGTTGGTGCTCACACTGGGTCCCTGCGTAGGAGAAATCATCCCCTCCTGCTTGTGCTGCAGGGCAACCACAGGGACTGCGTGTGCCCAGATGTAGGCAGTGCTGTGTCCCACCGGCTGATGTGAAGGGCTGGGCATGGCCCTCTTGTGCATGTCCACGGCAGCATGGGGACCTTATTCACACCACTGCTGCCTGGGGAACCTCAAAGGCAGCTCTAGGACCCCACCATAATGGGCTGGGCACTTGAAAACAGAGTGAGGCCCTGTTTGGGGTCACTCCTGTCCCTACGAGGACGCAATCGAAATGGGCACAGCCCCATCCCCAGCCCCAACGCAGGCACACACAGTGTACAGGCAGGCTGGCACCTCCTGGGGACACACAGGCACCAAGACCCCTTGTTGGGGCTGCGTGATGACAGAAGTGGAGCCAGACTCATATTTGGGCATGAAGCAGGTTATTGGAGGCTGGGCCCTGGCAGGCAGCAGATAACCCTGCTGATAACGGCTCCCACCGTACATCGTCGTCCCCATTGGCTCCTGCCACCAGGGACTGCCTATATATCCCCCTCCCCGTTCCGGGCTGCAGGCTGGGGCTGTGGGACACGATGGTGCCTGCCAGGGTGCTGGGGCTGCTCCTCTGCATGCAGTTCTGCATGGGTGAGTTGTGGGGAAAAGGGGATGGCTGTGGGATAGGGGAAACAGAGGAGTAGCGTTGCAGCCATGGGACGGACACCCCCAGGCTCAGCCACCTCCCCTGGTGCCCACAGGCAGCGAGGTGCTGCGGCTGGTGGATGGCGGTGGGCGCTGTGCCGGTCGGGTGGAGGTGAAGCACGAGGGAGAATGGGGCTCCGTCTGCACCTACGACATCCAGTGGGACTCACAAGGGGCTGGCGTGGTGTGCCGGCAGCTGGGCTGTGGCACGGTGGCCCATACGTCCCCATATGCCCCATTTGGTCAGGGCAAGGGACGCATCTGGCTGCATCCCTTCTTCTGCCTTGGCACTGAGGCCACCCTGCAGGACTGCCCCAACTTTGGCTGGGGCAAGCACTTCTGTGGTCACGAGTGGGACGTGGGAGTGATCTGCACAGGTAAGCTGGGGTGGCTGGGATGGAAATAACATGCCAGGACCCCTGGCCGGGGCTGAGTTTGGTCCCTGATGCAGAGGCACTGGAGCTGCGGCTGGTGGACGGCAGGAGACCCTGCGAGGGGAGAGTGGAGATGAAACTGCGGGGACGCTGGGGCACAGTTGCTGACCGTGCCTGGAATATGAATGATGCTGAGGTGGTGTGCCAGCAGCTGGGCTGTGGCTCGGCAGCTCACACCAAGTTTACCTGGCAAATTTCGCAAGTCCACAGTGCCCTAATGTTGGCCATTGTCAATTGCACTGGGAATGAGAAAGCCATCTGGGACTGCAGCATTAAGGGTTGGGGTCCCTACCATGTCCCTCGTGATTATAACGCCACTGTGGTCTGCCAAGGTGAGAGCTGGGGGCATGCGGTACTATAGGGTGTGCATTGCCCACATCCTGCAGCCCAGCAACCCACCTCTCCTAGCAGGGTTCTCCCGGCTGGCCGGAGGGGACAGCGCCTGCTCGGGGCGGCTGGAGGTGCGGCAGGGCCGCGCCTGGGTCAGCGTCTGCCATGGCCACGTGGACCTCATGGCCGCCCAGGTCGTCTGCAGGGAGCTGGGCTGCGGTACAGCACTGGCCCTACCCGGGGCTGGGCATTTTGGAGCAGCAGCGGGGCCATTCTGGGATGGCACCTTTGAGTGCAATGGAACTGAGCTCCTCCTCTCTGCTTGCAAGCGGGGGCCTCCCCACATCAAGAACTGCACCCAACCTGCTGCCATCATCTGCTCTCGTAAGCACTGGTGCTGTGGGGGTGCATCTGCCCCATGCAGTGTGGTGTCCCCAGGGGTCCCTCGCTCCTCCAACCCCAGCACTCTCTCTCTGCTGCAGCCTACACTGGGTTCCGGCTGGCAGATGGAGACTCAAACTGCACTGGGCGGGTAGAGGTGGAGGCACGAGGGGTTTGGAGGCCCCTGTGTGCCACTGCCTGGGACCTGCCTGATGCCCACGTCCTCTGCCGCCACCTGGGCTGTGGTTCCACTGTCTCCCTGCCCCCACCAGGCCATTTTGGGATGGGGACAGGGACACTGCAGCGTGATGCCCTCAGCTGCAGCGGGAGTGAGCAGCACCCAGGCGAGTGCCCCGTGGAGGTGCTGGGGCAGCCTGCCTGCCCCCCCAGACACACCGCTGCCGTCAGCTGCTCAGGTGGGTAAGGAGGCCAAGAGTAACCCCAGCAGGTGGGGAGCACTGCCCATCCCCACAGCACAACGAGGTGTCTGTTGCAGGTGTCACTGAACCCCTGCGGCTCCACGGTGGGGAGAGTCGGTGCGACGGACGGCTGGAGGTGGCCATGAGCCCCGGTGTCTGGGCCCGCGTGTCTGTGGGGCTGTGGCACAATGGCACTGCCACCGTGGCGTGCCGGCAGCTGGACTGTGGTGTGCCTGAGAAAATATATGCTGCGCCGGCCACCAACTCGGGCCCCATGGAGCTGCAGGAGCTGCAATGTATTGGCACGGAGGAGCTCCTGACACAGTGTAATGCCTCAGGGATGGTCACCGAGCCCAGCCACAGCCATGAGGAGTTGTCCATTGTTTGCTCAGGTGAGTGCACTGGGAAGGGCCGTGGTCATCACGCTGCCATCCCCTGCACCATAATGACCATCCCATGCAGGCAGCCGGCAGCTGAGGCTGACAGGAGGCCCTGGGCGCTGCGCCGGCAGGGTGGAGGTGTACAGCGAGGGCACCTGGGGCACCGTCTGCCAGGACACCTGGACCCTGCTGGATGCCACCGTCGTCTGCCGCCAGCTGGGCTGCGGATGGGCTCTGGAGGCAGCTGGCTCCGAGCACTTTGGGCCTGGCACTGGGACACTATGGTCAGGTGCTGGGGGCTGCTCCGGGATGGAGGATGCTCTCTGGCACTGCCCAGCCCCAGTGCAGCGTGGCTGCCAGCTTGGTGGAGGTGCGGGTGCCGTGTGCTCAGGTGAGTGCCACCATCCCTCTGGATGGGAGCAGTCCCACCACCCTCAGGCTGCAGTGATCCCCTGACCTCGTTGCAGGGCTGCTGGACCTGCGGCTGACGGGGGAAAGCAGCAGATGCAGAGGGTACCTGGAAGTGCTGCATGAGGGAACATGGGGTCGTGTTTGCGCCAATGGCACCAGCTCTGCCACAGCCAGTGCCGTCTGCCGCCAGCTGGGATGCGGCACTGGGGGGAGGCTGGCATTTGTCCAAGCACAGGGCTCAGATCCTGCCTGGCTGAGCTGGGTGAGTTGTGAGGAGGGGGCCCGCTCGCTCTGGCGCTGCCCCTCAGCGCCCTGGCAGCTGCAGGAATGCGACCCCACTGGAATCACGCACATCATATGCGAAGAGGACACCAGCGACAGGAGTGAGGCCACCAGCCCAACCCCAGGTATCAGCTGCCACGACAGAGACACCTCACCAAATGGCTCTGTCCATGCTCACTGTCCTCTAACCGCTGCCATGGGATCCCCACGATGCCTCACGCTTCCCATCACTGCCCCACAGTTCTCACCCACAGCGCTGCCCCACTCACAGCAGCAACAAGGAGCGTGTCCGCACTCACAGTCCTGTGCGTGATCCTGGGGATGCTGCTGTGCCTGGCCCTGGCCGCCCTGGCTGTGCAGACACACCGCACACAGGCCCAGTGCCAAGGTGGGCACTGATCTGGGGGTCCCCCACCACGGGGCAGCACCTTGGAGACATCGGGGACACCGGTGCCATTCATGCTGCCTTGCAGGCCCCAGCAAGGATGCTGCCTCCGAGGTTGTGTATGAGGAGCTTGACTACAGCCTGATGCCCGAGTACCAGGAGGTGCCCAGCCACACAGGTGAGAGCAGGATGATCTCCAAGGCCAGGGGCTGCCCCCATCCGCTTTCATCTCCCCAACACCCTTCTTCCCCTCCAGGCTCCCTGTCCCAAGGCTCAGGAACAAAGCTGTCAGATCACCCCAGGGATGGCACTGAGGAGAATGACCTCCAGGTGTCCCCAGGTAGGGGCACAGGCACAGAGGTGCACTGGGAGGACAGAAAGGCACCGGGCAGCCATCTGAGGGGGACGCAGCCAAACAGTGCAGATGGGGAGGCGAGGGCACGCAGCCCCTCCTGGCTGTGTCCTCACCACCGGCCCCTCTGTGCCTTTCACAGACCCCCCTGCCCAGCCCCAGCACAGCCCCTCGCATGGCTACGACGATGCTATGGCTGTGCTGGAGGTGTCCCCCTCTTCCCATACTGGGGATGCCCCAGCACAGCCCCCCGAGGATATGGGTTATGACGATGTTGCTGTCAGCACCCTGGGGACATCGCTGTGAAGAAGCCCTGGGGACATGGCTGGATCAGGAGCCTCTCTCCACAAAATCGGGTGGCTCTGGCCTTGGCAGCATCACCTCTCCCTGCCTGGTGCTGCAGAACAGGAGCAAACTGTTCAATTCTCCTTCCTCCACCTGGGACACAACAGCTTGTCAGCTTTTTCAAAATTATTTTCTCTAACTCCTTCCTTATGAGTATCTCTTCTTTATTAAAACCCCCAATCTGAGTGGAAACTCACTTCCAGCCTTGGCTCCTCTACTCACGTCCATCAGCCATTCCTTGGGGTCGTAGAGTAAATCTGGATTACAGAGACATCCCCTTCGACAAGGCTGGATGTGGCTCTAGGCAGCCTGGTCTAGTGGTTGGCAAGCCTGACCACAGCAGGGGGATTGAAACTAGATGACATTTGAGGTCTGTCAACAGATTACGGGCGTTCGGCCCGGCTCCGTGACAAAGGGGACGGGAGACCCACGGGCCCACGCCCCAGGAAAAGGGAAAAGGGGAAAAGGGTAGGGAGATGGCCCTGAGAGCAAAGAACAGCGGCAACAATCTGAGGAGAAACAAACTAATTTACTAAATAAGATATCGGAATGCCAAACAACACACTATATACAATATAATTACAATTTAAGCTGATAAATCCAATACAGAGAGAGAGAATGTCCCAAAATCAAGGTAGGCCTTACTCTACTACTGACGATAAGACGGCTGGAGAGCGAGGTGCTGCCAAGACGAGAGACAGTGGAAAAAAAGGGACGAGGTCTTGTGATCTGCAAGCTTTTATACTGCGAGATTTTATCTTTTCCCTCTGGCTGGAAAATGGTAACAGAGGAGCAAAGTGCCGTGGGGAATGTAGTAGTCCTTCTCTTCTGAGAACCAGGTACATTCACTACATGATGTTATGATGTGGAGTACCAATACCGAAAATCATAAAACCATGACAAGGTCCTTTTTAACCCAGGCCATTTTATAATTCTATGTCCCCACATGCACACAGGTGTAGGCACAGTGGTGACAGCTTCCTCCTCCTAGTGATAGAGGAGCCAATGCGCAGAGATGCTGTGCTCGAGCTCCCTCTCACCCATGTGAAGATTCAGGTAGGAAATTGGAAGCTCAAGTGCAGCCTTGGCTGCAGTGCCCATGAACTGTGGGCAGCAAATGAGTACACACAGCAAGCTCACATCCCTAGGCTTCAGGACAGCAGATGTTGGCCTTCACAGGGAGGTTCTTGGTAGAGTCCCTGGCAATAAGGCCACTGAAAGGCCCTGGTTGATATCCAAGGATCACCTCCTCCAAGCTCAGAAGCAACGCATCCTGACAAAGAGAGTCACTGAATCATGGAATGGCCTGTGTTGAAAAGGACCTCAAAGATCATCGAGTTTCAACCCCCCTGCCAAGTGCAGGGTTACCAACCACTAGACCAGGCTGCCCAGAGCCACATCCAGCCTGGCCTTGAATGCCTCCAGGGATGGGGCATCCACAGCCTCCTTGGGCAACCTGTTCCAATGCGTCACCACCCTCTGAGTGAAAAACTTCCTCCTAAAAGAGAAAGTTAGGCAAAAACACTGGGAGGCCTGCACAGGTTAACAAGGAGCTCCTGGCCAAACTCTAACACAAACTGGAAACCTACAGAGGTGGAGCAAGGATGGGCAACGTGAGAGGGAAGCATGCAACCAGCACGAAGGGATACCCAAAATCATGGACTAAAACAAACTCAACAGACCTTTACGTGGAACATTTCAATGGACATTTTGAAGGAATGGCCCACAGCCTACGGTAGTAATATCTCAGCGTATCAAAGGACAGGAAGGGTGGTGGTGATTCATGAGGATGTTTTCTCAAGTGTAAAACCCGAGCATGACGCAGATGGTATAGAACTACAGGTGGATATTCTGCTGGTTTTTGCTGGGATAGCATTAGTTTTCTCCCACGTAAAAGACACTCCAGCCCAGGAAGTTGTCAGGCCCCAGAAGTGCTGTGCTGTCCCGATGCCAGCAGAGAGCAGTGGCAGCACAGCAAAGCACCGCGCCTTGCTGCAGGGATGCCCCAGCGCCTCCCCGGCAGGGCCATGTCTGATTTCATGGCTCCACGTCATACCTGGAAGTTTATGCAGTGTTCTTGGCTCTTCATCCCATTCAGATGTGAATGTAAAATCACGCTGCCCACAAATCTCTTGGGAAGGCATCTCGGGAGGTCTTGGTCTCCAACCTCCTGATTCGGAAGTTCAATGCCGTCACCCAGGGATTCCTCCGTTGTCTTGAAGCCCTCCAAGGATGGTGGCCCCAGGTCAGGAGAGGTGATCCTCTTGATGAGGTTCAACAAGGCCAAGTGCAGGGTGCTGCACTTGGGCCAGGGCAATCCCAGGTATTTATACAACCTGGGGGAAGAAGTACTTGAAAGCAGCCCTGCGGAGAGGGACTTGGGGGTCCTGGTGGACGAGAAGCTGGACATGAGCCAGCAGCATGCACTGGCAGCCCGGAGGGCCAACTATGTTCTGGGCTGCATTAAAAGAGGAGTGGTCAGCAGGGAGAGGGAGGTGGTGGTCCCCCTCTACTCGGCTCTTGTGAGGCCCCATCTGGAGTACTGTGTCCAGGCCTGGGGCCCCCAGCACAAGAAGGACGTGGAGCTCTTGGAACGAGTGCAGAGGAGGGCGACCAAGATGATCAGAGGGCTGGAGCACCTCTACTATGAAGAAAGGTTGATGGAACTGGGCTTGTTTAGTTTGGAGAAGAGAAGGCACCGGGGAGACCTCATTGTGGCCTTCCAATACTTGAAGGGAGCGTATAAACAGGAGGGGGATCGATTGTTTGCGAGGGTGGATAGCGATAGGACAAGGGGGAATGGTTTTAAGCTGAGACAGGGGAGATTTAGGTTAGATATTAGGAGGAAGTTTTTCACACAGAGGGTGGTGACGCACTGGAACAGGTTGCCCAGGGAGGTTGTGGATGCCCCGTCCCTGGAGGCATTCAAGGCCAGACTGGACGTGGCTCTGGGCAGCCTGGTCTAGTGGTTGGCGACCCTGCACTTGGCAGGGGGGTTGAGACTCGATGATCTTTGAGGTCCTTTTCAACCCAAGCCATTCTATGATTCTATGATCCTTTTCCTCTCCTCCTCATTGATGAGTCCGCACCTGGAGTGCTGAGTCAGCTCTGGGCTCTCTGGTACAAGAAAGAAGTGGACATCCTGGAGAGAGTCCAACCAAGTACCATGAATATGATGGACTAGAGCCTGTTTCCTATGAGGGAAGGCTGAGGAATCTGGCACTGTTCATCCTGAGGAGATCTTTTTCATTCTGTAGAATAAGCAGCTAATGCGAAGGCATCAGAGGGAGAGGCAGAGACAGGCTCTTCTTGCTGGTGAGGGACAAGGTGCTCTCATTGGCCCCCTTGGCTGTTTACCACACCGCTCACTACAGCCCCATTCTCTACCAGAACCATCCCGGGAAGAGGAACTAACCAGCAAAAATAGGGGAAATGAACCTGTCCATAAGGAAAGAGCCATGGTTATTTCAGCAGCTTTTGCAGCAGAAACAGCTTTAACTGCTTATTACCCAAAGCATGCAGCAGTTCCAAAAAGAAGGTGCCCTTCCCAGGCAGGAAAACTAAGGGGAGGACAGGTGTGGGGTACAGGAGGCTGCAGGGGGCAGTGGGAAGTGCTGAAGTCTCCCCTCAACCCACCAGAGCCCTGTGGGGCATGGTAGAGGCAGGGTAAAGGGAGGGAGTCACTGAAGGGAGATGCACATGGTGGCACCATGTGGGTGCCAGTGAAGCGCTGAAAAAAGATATCTCCCTGTCCCGTTCCCAGCAGAGCAGCTTTCACAGTAAGAGGGAGCTTTCACTGCAGGGAGGCAGTGAGCTTTGGGCTTCCCTGCCCCTCACCCAGTCATCTCTGCTCCACTCAGCTATTTCTCATGTTTACCAGCTCTCACTTCTCCTTTCCTTTCTCTTAATTCAACCCCAAGAGGAGGAACCGCCCACCAGCTGCACCCCCTCCTCTTCATTTCCCCAGCCACCTCTTCACCAGTGGGACATCCAGAGAGCTTCAGCCATGGTCAGGGTGCTGAGGGTGCTCCTCCTCACCCAGGCACTGGCTATGGCAGTGGCAGAGGTCGAACGGCCGCAGGAGCCGCTGTCCTCTGTGGGGTTTCAGGATTGCAAGAAGACCTTGAAGCTCCCAAGCCTGGAAGTCCTCCCCGGAGGGGGCTGGGATAACCTCAGAAATTTAGATATGGGCAGGGTCATAGATCTGAGCTACTCGCTGTGCAAGACCACCGAAGATGGGTCCTACATAATCCCAGATGAAATCTTCACCATTCCTCGCAAGCAGAGCAACCTGGACATCAACTCTGAGATCATCGAGTCCTGGAAGGATTACCAAAGCGTCACCTCTGCCTCCATCAACCTGGAGCTGTCCCTATTCTCTGCCATCAATGGCAAGTTCTCTTACGACTTCCACCAGACCAAGACCCACCAAGTGCAGGACAAGGCAGTCACCACTCGTGTACAGGTCAGGAACCTGGTTTACACTGCCAAAATTGACCCAGGAGCAGGCCTGGACAAGGGCTTCAAGAAGCAGCTGTTGACCATTGCCAGCCACCTGGAGAACAACCAGACTCGGATGGCTGATTTTCTGTCTGAGGTGCTGGTGCTCAACTATGGCACCCACACCATCACCTCTGTGGATGCTGGAGCCAGCTTGGTCCAGGAAGATCAGATCAAGGCCACCTTCCTGAAGGACAGCTGGGCCACGCGGAGCGCCATCACCGCCTCAGCCGCCGTGGCCTTCCACAGCATTGTCAATGTGAAAACTGAGGAGTCCCAGAGCACCAGCTCTGCCTTCACCAAGCAGTACCTGGAGAACCGCACCAACTCCAGGGTGGAGAGCATCGGCGGGACCCCCTTTTACCCAGGCATCACCCTTAAGACCTGGCAGGAGGGAATTAGCAACCAGCTAGTGGCCATCGACCGCTCGGGGCTGCCTCTGTACTTCTTCATCAGCCCCAGCACCCTGCCGGAGCTTCCCAGCCCGACGGTGAAGAAGCTGGCCAAGCGGGTGGAGATGGCCATCCGCCGCTACTACACCTTCAACACCTACCCTGGCTGCACCAACGCCGCCTCACCCAACTTCAACTTCCATGCCAACGCAGACGATGGCTCCTGCGAGGGGACCATGACCAACTTCACCTTCGGGGGAGTCTTCCAGGAGTGCACTGGGCTGGCCGGCCCCGACACCAATGAACTATGCCGAGTACTGGAGCAGAAAAATCCCCTCACTGGGGCTTTCTCCTGCCCCACCTCCTACAGCCCAGTGCTGCTGGGCATGCAGGAGCGGGAAGAAGGCCACAGCCACCTGGAGTGCCACAACAAGTGCACCCTGGGCATCTTCTGCCACCGCGTGTGCAAGGATGTCTTCTGGCTCTCCCGGGTGCAATTCAGAGCTTATTGGTGTGTCGCAAGCCGCCCAGTGCCCCCAGACTCAGGCTACCTCTTTGGGGGGCTGTTCAGCAGCCGCAGCGTCAATCCCCTCACCGGTGCCCAGTCCTGTCCCTCGGGGTACTTCTTGCTGAAGCTCTTTGATGACCTCAGGTTGTGCGTGAGCCAGGATTACGAGGGAGGCAGCCGGTACGCCGTGCCCTTTGGGGGCTTCTTCAGCTGCCAGACAGGGAACCCCTTAGGGGGTCAGCACCAGGGCACCGCCGAGGATCCCTACGCCAAGCGCTGCCCCACAGGCTTCAGCCAGCACTTGGCACTGATCAGCGACAGCTGCCAGGTGGAATACTGCGTCCAGGCTGGCGTCTTCACGGCAGGCTCGCTGCCGCCTGCGCGCCTACCGCCCTTCACCCGACCCCCTGCCAACCTGCCAGCCGTCGACACCGTGCTGGTGAGCAGCGGGGACGGGGAGAGCGCCTGGGTGCGGGATGGGACGGGCCGCGCATGGAGGCTGGCACAGCCCATCGAGATCCAGCGGGCAGCGGAGATGGTGAGGGGCCACGCGCTGACGGGGGGCGAGGTGGCTGGCGTGGCCGCGGCGGTGGTGGTAGGGCTTGTCACCGTCCTGGCAATGGTCAGCTACGGTCGCTGGAGGTACAGGAGAAGGGGGTACCTGGCTATGGGTGAAGGGGACAGGCTGCCTGTGGAAAGCCCAGGGGACAGCACCGCAGTGAACATGGGTGAAGGGCACCAGCAAGAGCCAGCTGGGCTCACAGAATGAGCATTGCCCAGCTGCTTATGCCCCTAACCTAGGCAAAGCCCCCTGCCCGCTCCTTTCCCTGAGGCACAGCTGTGCAGTACCACCAGCCCCTGCACCTCACCCCATCCCCACAACAGGTTCACCTCTCCACCTCTCCAGCTACCTGCAAGGTACCTCATTACTGGCTGTGCCCACTCTCTCCTCCTCCCCATTCCAAAGCCAGAAAAGGAGATCCGGTGCCCTTCAAAAAGCCGCTGAGGATGTTGGGGTACCCAAGAGAATCTCAAAGAGCAAGGGGAAGCCATGCAAACCCCCCTCCCTGACTCACCGGATAGACTCAAGTCCATCACAGAGATTCGCTGCCTGTAAAAGCCTTGGCTCAGGGACCAACTCCTTGGAAAGCACCCTGCTTCCCCCATGTTCCCCAGCTATTGCACACGCCCAGCGCAGATTCCCACCCGCAGGAACAGGAGGGCGACCCGCGCCTCCATGTATATCTATCGTGATAGATATACACACACATGCAGAGAGGCACGGATCACTTTTATTTCAGCCAGCAACTAATTGCATAGGCAACACAGCATTTAAAAAAATAATAATAATAAAAAAAGGAACGTTGTTAAAAAGCTGTGTCACATTAGTCATCAACCTAGCACCCTGGAGGTGGGGGCCCTCTCCCTCCCCCGGATCACATGAGGGTTTTGCATAGCTCCAGATTGGGTTTTTCTGCAGCAGGGCAACCTCAGGTGCAGCCACGCAGAAATCACGATGCTGTTCCCCTGCTGCAGAGCTGCCCAGAAGGGGATTTCCTAGGGATAGAGGGTTTCTCCCTTGAGGTAGATGACAGCCCATACTAAGGAAGGGGAGGGTGTTGGGGAACGAGGTGCCTGGCCCTCCCTGCGGGTGCCCGCTCCCTCGCCTGGCCACACAGACGACGGACAGAAGACAACAGAGAGGCCAGGCCACGTAGGGACAGCGAGCACTCCTCCACCATCCGCTTTATTGATGCCCCGGGGGGCGGCCAGCTGGCGGCGATGGACCCCGTGGACGGGGGAGAGGAGAAACAGCAATGACGACAGAATGATGCACATCAGGACGGATCCCTCCCACACCGCCGTCCCCCAGGACAGAGGGCGAACCGACCCCAAAGGAAAACCAGAAGGGGACTAAACAAAAGGGGCTACGAGGACCCAACTCCACAAGGAGCAATGAGGCAGGGACAGGGGGGCAGGTTTGGCAGGGCCCCGCCTGACTCACCAAGCTGGAGTGTCTCACAGGATGGACTCAGGAGGAGGACATAGAACAGCCTGTGGGGAGCGTGCCCCTCCAGCATCCCCCTGGAGCCACAGAGCCCACTGTTCCCACCCCATGTAGCTCCAAGAGGCCCTGTGACGTCCCTGGGTCTGGTGGGGGCCACCAGATGCCATGCAAACCCCACCCCCTCCCCTTCCCCCACAGCACACCAACCCCCCCGGACCAAAAATCACTGTGCCAACACACTGCCAGCCATCCTGTCCACCCCCCACCCCCTTGAGACTTCACCAGAGACCCCCAAGCCATGGGACACGGCTGGAATCCAGCAGGAAGGTGATGGCTTCCCACCCACCCCTGCTTCACCCCCTCCCCGCATCCAGAGCACCACCAGGCTCAGCCACAGCACCATGTTCCCCTGGCCACCTCCCAACCACCACCACCTATATGTACATATATACGACAAACCCCCAAAACACGAGGTATATAAAATTCAACACGGGGACGCCCCCATACGAACAGTTCAAGGAACCCACTACTGGGGGGAGCGGGGGTGGGAGACATGCTTCCCCCCCACACTCAGCTTCCTACCACCCTCCAGTCCTTCCCAGCACAGGGGCAGCCCAGACAACGGGACCCCGCAGGGCACAGCTCAGACACAGCCAAGAGGAGGAGGAAGGATGAGGGGGTCTGGTCGAGGTAGACCAGAGCCCCCAACCTCTGTGGACAGAGGAGACCAGTCGGGATGTACCAGACAGGACAGACAGACAAAGAGACAGGTGAGGGACGAGGTAGGGCCACAGCCAGAGACCCCACAGCCCAGCTCCCACCCACCGCCCAGCACCAGGATGGGGTCCCAGGCCCAGGCGGGTATCAGGGGGCACCAAGTCAGGCTGGGACATGGGTGATTAGGAAGGGGAGGGTCCTGGTTTGCCCTCCCCAGCTCCCACAGAGCCCTGGCAGCAGCACGCAACATTGGCACGGGACAACGCGCAGCAGTGACTGGCTGTTGGGGATGGCCAGGCCAGCGTCACCTCTGTGGCTCACAGCACCAGCTGGCTCTGCCAGCAGGGAGGGGACAGCCCTAAGACCCTCTCCCACATCCCCCCTGGCCTGGAGCAGCTCCTGCTGCCTTCTCAGTGCCCCAGCTGGGTTTCACTGGTGGCTTGTATCCTTGGATACAGCAGTGGGAACCCTTGCTGTGGCCTCCCCACCACCATCTCAGTCCTTCTCCTGTGCCAGACTCTCTTCTGTGATGCCCTGGGCTGCGAGCTCGGCCAGGACGTTGTCCAGGTAGTTGATGTCAGGGTAACCGTGGCCGGTGAGGTTGGAGCCAAACTCTGTCTTGTGGTGGATCTCATTCCATATCACTGTGTCTGACTCACCCGTGGTGCTGGAGGTCCCGATGGCAAAAATCAAGCGCCGGTCCCAGGCTACCAGCAACAACTTCAGTACCTGGGGAGGGGGAGACAGGGCAGGCAGCAAGGCAGGCACAGGGGCTACTGGCAGCACCCACCTTTGCTCAGCACTTGACCACACATGCAAGCCCTCACCAAGGCTGACCAAGGACCTCAGGAGCAGAGTCCCACCCCATGGTGCTTCACACCAACCAAACTAGCAGAGCTCTCCAGCACATCCAGGACAGGCTACAGGAAAGGAAGATCTTCACCTGGATTTGCCTGCCAAAGCCAAGCCTGCTTTCTCCCATGCCCCAAATCCCTGCTCCTGTTCCTCTCCCCCTCGCAAGCACGCCTCACCAGCTTGAGCCCCTCTCACCTTCCTGCCCTTCTCGCTGTCAGGCAGGTAGCAATGCCGTGGGAAGCCACGGGCAGTGAAGCTCTTCCCCGGATTCGGATGCTCCGGTCCCTGCAACATCCAATGGAAGAGAAAAATAAAATACAATTTAGAGCTCAAAAGCACACTCTGGGTTGCAACAGAACACCGAAACTCCATCAGAGGCAGAGCTGCTTGCTGTCACATGGAGTGGGCTTAACCACAGAGCAGCTGCACTCTAACAGCAGCCCTAAAACCACCACCCCCAGCCTTAGGTCACTGTGACGCAGCAGTGGCAGGGCTGCCAGTCCCCACAAGGATGGCTCACCACCAAGACACTGCCCAGGACGCACCTGCACCCCTGGGGGTATGTTGTAGATGATGCGGATGGTTTTGCAGTCAGAGTGGCCGGGCAGTGCGTGAGGGATGATGTGGTACTCCATCTTCCCTGGGGGCTGCGTCCCCGTCTTCACCCCATAAATGGTTTTGCAGGTTGGGCACTGCAGGCTGCCATCCTGAGAGAGGGAAGTAATGAAAGCAGTGCTCCCCAGCACCACCCAGCACAAACACACAGACATCTCCAAAGCACTCAGGAAGCAGGAGGGGACTGGGAGGGTCTGCAAACTAACTGGAACGAAACACCCGAGGTCTGAACTGTTCTTCCTCATCAGCTTCACGAGCCCTACCTCTGTTTTTTGTTTTGGTTTGGCAGAGAGAGAAACAGACGGCGGAATAACAACCCCTAAGCAATGTGGAACGTGTTTTCCCAGGCATGCCAAACAAAACAGCCCTGTGCAGAGGGGTCAGAAGTCCACCTGCAGCTGGAAAAGCAGTAGTGATGTGTGCACCGACCAAAGGTCACCTCCCCAGCCCTGGGAGGGAAGTGAGGACAGGAACCGCAGCGGGAAAGAAAACAGCCATGCAAGCCCAGTTTGTGATTCAGCATTTCCAGCAAAGACCTGCCCGCCACGGACCGTTTTATGGTGACACATGGTTATGGCATGCACCAGGGCCCCCCGGGTCACCAAGCCGAGGGTTCAGGCCCCCGGGGCTGCAGCCTCGCACCTTGTTGCCGTTGTTGTACATGGCCACCAGGCAGTGGAGGTGGAAGATGTGGCCACACTTGGCCAGCTTCCCCACCAGGTCGGGCTTGACAGCTGGCTGGGGGCCCTTGTAGCCGGAGGGCGCCGAGAGCCGCTCCATGCAGATGGTGCAGTCCTGTGGGGAGAACGGGTGGATAGGGCCTGCTGGCTCGTGTTCAAGCAGCCCCTCTTCAGAGGAGCCACGAGGAGAGGCCGCAGATGCATGGCACAGCCCTGGAGCACTGCCACCTCCCACCCCCTACGGACAGCCCGGGCCAGCCCCGCTGCTCGCACCTCATCTGGTGGATGCCGCACCTTCTGCAGATATTTCTTCAGCACCTCCTCTGGAGCTTTACCTGCAGGAGAGCGAGAGTCAGCTGGGCTGGGGCAGGCGGGCCTGCAGCCAGGACGGTGGGAAGACTGGAGGGGGCTCACCCTTCTTGGCCTGTTTCTTGGTGGTCTTGCGGCAGGTGTGAGAGATGCCGGGGATGGACTGGATCTCGCTCTTGCTGACAGGCGGGGGGTGCAGCACCAGCTTGGGGGGCCGCGTCAGGCAGACGGGCAGCCCGGCCGCGCTCATCAGGATCCCCGTGATGCCTGAGGGGGAGCAAAACAGCGCTAAGGAACGAGGGAGACCTCTGCAGACCTCCTCGGTGGGGCCATCCTCACCTGCCAGAGCCGGGTTCACAGGACTGGAGCCATTGAGGTTCTTCACAGGGACGGTGGGGACCCTGCAGAGAGAGCACATGACCACATCAGGGCCCAGGGCCTGCACCAGACAGCAGTTTCCCAAGCAACCGAGCAAGCCCTGGCTGGAAGGAAAGAATTCCCCACCCGGCCCTGTGCCCCTCGCCCTGCTGCCGCCTTTTCTCTCGCTCTTTAGAAACCCCGCCTGCGTTTCCAAACCATTCACAGCCTCTTTTTGTCGCTGGGTTGGTGTTTTTTTTTTCCCCTCCATTCTCCTACAGCCACTGCACAGCCGCTCCCCCCGCCCCGTGTCAGGGCTCCCTTCCATGGGAAAGTTTCCCGGTGGGTCAGGAGCGCAGAGGGAAGGGGGAGGACAGAGGGAAGGAAAGGGGCCAGGCTGTGACAGGAGGCCGACGGCAGAACAGACAAAAGGGAGAAACAGCATATTGAGCGGCCCCCACCCCACCACAAAAAATTGTCCTCAGAGGGTGGGGAAGGACCCCTTCTCACGGGGCCCTGAATGTCTTTTCTGTGGCGGGGGATGGGTGGGAGACAGAAAAAGGACTGAAGAAAGAGCAGCCCAGCCTCCTCATTGAGATGCAGGAGGGCATACCGTGCTGCCTGCCCCCTCCTCACACAGGGACCAGGGGTACCCGTGCGGAGGGCGAGGGGCCAGCGGAGCCCTCTGCCCACGGGGAAGCGTTGGGGCATTCCTCCCACCAGGCTAAATGGCTCAGGGATGCAGTCCCCTGTTCTCCCCACAACTGCCCTCCTGCTCGCACAGACACAGCAGGACTCACCCCGAGGCAATAAGCACCCGGGACTGGGCGATGGCCAGGCGCTGCAGGTGGCTGCGATTCAGGGTGCCGAGGCCGGGCCGAGCTGCCTTGCTGCTGCCCGCGCCAGGGGGGCTTGCAGCAGGGCCAGCCGGGCTCAGGGCGGGCGTGCTGGCTGCCTGCCGCCGGACCCCCTGTGAGCCCAGAGGCTTCAGCGATCCGCGCGCTGCGGCTGTGCCATCAGGCGCCTTGGCACCCGGGGTGGGTGCAGGGGCCTTGGGGGCAACGGGAGGAGCAGGGGGGGCTTTGCGCGGCTGCAGGGTGGCAGCCCCCAGGCCGCCGGCTGACACGGCAGCTTTGACACTCATCACCAGGAGGCACTGGGGGCAGGCGCAGGCGGGGGCCGGAGGGGCAGCTGCCGCCCCGGGGCTGGCCGGCCAGGACTGCGACTTGGGCAGGGTGCCCGACACCAGGGGGTACACCATGTCGAGGCGGCGGCGGACGCGGCGCTTGCGCTGGGTCTGCCGGTTGATCTGGCCCATAGTGGCGAAGTCGATCACGTAGCAGAAGCCAATGGTGCTGAGGTCCACCCAGGGGTGCTGCTTCTCGTACGCACGCTGGATGGTGATGCCCACGTCCATGTCGTAGGGTGTCCAGGAGCCGCTGTCATTTTCCCACTCCCACACGACTCCCTTGCCCGGTGCGGAGGACGGGTCATAGTAGCTGCGCCGCACGGGGCGGATGGTGCCTGTGGAGGGGACAGAGATTTCATCAGAGCCCAGCACCAGCCCACGGGCAGGGAGCACCGTGGAACCGCCCCAACCGGCCTCACTGGTGCTGGGACAACAGCTTCCTGACTCAGCCACTGTCCCTGCCCTGCCACGGGAGCAGCGTGCCTCAGTTTCCCCAGGCCACCCTGGCACCAACCTGACGCCCTTCGGCCTGTCACAGCAGACCTCAGCCAGGTCCCGCCTGGCACCGCAGCAGACCACAATCATCCTGCTCTGACCGGCCACGTGTCCCCCTAAAGCCCACAGGAATGTCAGTCCCTCTTAATCCTGACCCCTACCACTACCATCAGCTCCCATGCCAGACCCGGTTCCCCCCAAGAGGGCTGGAGATCAGAGAAGTGGGTCACCGCTCCATCACGCACAGGGGCACCTGGTGGGGGAAAAGCTGCCTGCACAAAGCAGGGCTGGGGCCAGAGGGGAGCGGGGCCTCGCTGCACGCAGTGATTTATCCTAATCCGCCGCGAGGCGAGGAGGGCGGCAGCGATGGCATGCAGCATCTGGCGGCCCCGGCGCTGTGGGAAAGTGGCGTGTCCCCCCCGGCCCGGCAGCCGGCTGGCCTCCCATTCAGCGGGGGAAGAAAGGGGACAATAGCTATTCAGGGCCTGCCAGGGTCGCGACCCCCCCAAATCAGAGCTGTTTAATGACCCAAAATACCCACATCCCGGCAACCCAGGGAGAGGCAGAACAATTCCCCTTTCAGGCCTCCTCCCCTGGGCAACAATAGCCCTCAGACACATGGCGCTGAATGCTGTCCCCCAGCACCAAAGGTCCCTTGTCCCCGAGCACCCGGGCAGGCCGTGGTTCCCACCAGCTCCGGGGCTGCTGGGGAAGGCAGCACCACCAGGGGCCAAGGGGCACTGCCATCCCTTCCCTATGGCCAAGCGGGGGCTGCCAGCAGAGGGAAAGGGCACAAACCCCCGTGCCAGGCACACCCCACGCATCTCTGCCTTGCATTTCTCACACCTGCACTCAGCCCTCGGGGATTTCCCAACACCTGCCCGTGCTCCCCACCTGGTGTCCCCCCGCACCGGGGCATCGCCGCACCTGCACCCTGCCATGCCCCAGGGCAGGATTTGTCCCCACAGCACCGCACAGGGCCGGGGTCAGGGGAGCACAGGGAGAGCCCCGCACACGGAGGAAGGGTCTGCAGGGAACAGAAGAGGTCCGCAGGCCTCGGCCAGCTCAGCACTAGGGCAAAAGGCTGCTGGTTGCAACGGGGCCCGGGCAGCAGCACAACCAGCTAGGGGCAGGGAGCACGCAGGCGGCAAAGAGCAGAGCTGTGCAATTCCAGGTCAGGCGGTGCGAGGCAAACCCCGGGGCTCAGCGTGATGCAACGCGGGGCTCGGCAACGCGAGCGGCGGCAGGGCAGGAGCAAGCAGCACGGCACGGCAGTGCAATCGCAGGGCGGGCAGCGGGACGTGGCACAGAGCAGGGCGGCAGAACGCAACACGGGACAGGGAAAGGCAGCGCGGCGCAACCCGGCTCCGGCTCAGGCAGTGCGATGCAGCACGGGCCCGGCAGCGCAGCGCCGTGCAACACAGTGCAACGCGATTCCAGGTCAGGCGGCACCGCGCGACGCTGGACCCGGCAGCGCGACGCAAGGCGGGAACAGGGGCGGCCCCGGCCGGCCGGGCTCACTCACCGGTGTCCTGGCGGAACTGGTGCATGGACTGCAGGTCGATGATGTAGGGCGCCAGGCGGCTGTCAGCCTGGCCCAGCACCACGCTGCCTCCCGCCCGCGGCCCGGCGCGGGCCACCGCCTCGATGTGATGGCTGACGGCCGGGCTGTAGGGCCGCCACCGCCCGTGCTCGTTCAGCCATTCCCACACCACCACGGCGGAGGCGAGCAGCATCGCTCCTCCGGCCCGGCCCGCGGCCGCCGCCGCCTCCTCCAGCTGCCCGCG
>NC_034414.1:17093115-17110909 GCF_002078875.1 Numida meleagris
CCCAGCGAAGCCACGCCCCCTCGCCGAGGCCACGCCTACTTCCCAGGCCACGCCCCCAGCCACGTCCCGCCCGAGCGCGTCCCGAGGCGCTCTCGGCCCGCGGTCGCCGGCGCTCTTCTCATTGAACACTTCAGACGCTGATTTTTTTTCGCTATTAAGCGAAGCACGCGTCGGGACCCGTTCTGGTGAGAACCACACGGGTGGCTGCAGGAAAAGCGTGCCCGGGTTTCTGGCGGTTCGTCGTCGTGTAGCTGGAAATGCCACCTCCAAGCAGGGCAGATCGTAGAAGGCATCGAGCGCCTTGGGTTGGAAGGGTCCTTAGGGACCCTGGGGAACTGCTTGGGCAGTGCCCGATGTCCTTGCCCAGGCTGGGCCCTAGCATGGCTGCCAGCAGCTGCCCCAGCCCGATCGGGTTGCAGGGCCCTGTGCCAGGGCCGCTGGGGCCCCGCTGACATTAAGGTCACCTCGTGCTTGGGCTGCTGCCCCCGCCCCGCTGTCCCAAAGCTAACAGTGGGACTGGGGTGCGCATTCTGCCTTGGGGAAGTGGGGGGGGAGTGGGGAGGATGGGAGCAAGCCCCCAGGCGCTGCTGAGAACGAGCGCGCGTGGGGAGAAAAGAAAGTTGTGTGCGACTGCACATAGCAAGACGTAGGAGAGAGCAATGCTTTGAGTAATCCCCCAAAAAATAAATGCCAGAAATAGTTACTCACAAGTGCGTGGAAGCAGAACCGTGCAAGTTATCCAATGGGAGTTGCAAAACCGAGGCAGCAGGGAGGAAGGTGCACGACCTTCCCTGCAAGTTCCACCCTACATGCCAGGCACCCCCATCCCGACCCCATGGGGCAGCCCCTGTGCCACATGCCCAACAAGCACCACCTCAGCCTTGCCCTCCAGCCCCCTCCTGCTGTGCAGACACCGCTGGCGCTAGGGCGGGCGCTGTGCCCAGAGCCTCCAGCACCCACCCAGACAAAGGCGCTTTGTGCAAGGCCAGTAGCATGGCCATGCCTCATGCCTCAGGGAACGGGAACCCCCTGCACCATTTCACTCTTGGGGTCAAGGAGGAAGGCAGAGCCACACATGGACGAGGCGTAACGTTGTGGCTATACCTCCCCTGTGAGCCTTCCACAGGTTTCCCTCTCCTCCTCCTCACCCACCACCTGTGCCATTCCTTCATCCTCCTCCAAGAGCACGCACCCCTCCCAGACCTCTCACCCCTTGGGCACAAAGAAAGGCGCTGCACTGGGAACAAGGCAGCCCAGTGAGTCTGGCTCCAAAGAAGTCACAGCACCCCAGTGGCTCTCCAGATGCTTTATTTGCTCAGCACCCACCACGGTCATCCAGGGAGAAAACAGTGGCCAACAGTGGCTGGGGCTGTTTGCTTCTCCCTCTCCAGTCTTAAAACAGCCCCCAGAGGCACAAAGCCCCTGGCAGAGGGTTTTGCAATTCAGCCTTCTATATATACACCCTCCCTATACCCTGTCCAACCAGCTGAGAAATGCCATCCAGCTCAAAATCCCACCCTCCTCCTGAGAAAGTCCCCCCAAGCGGCCAGAGCAGAAATTCAGCACACAGAACACAACTGCAGGGTGGGAGCTGTGCGGGAGCAGAGAGAAAAGGGAGCACCTGAAGGAGGCAAAGCTTCAGGCCTTGCAGAGAGGGGACAATTCCTAAGCCGCCTTTCACCAGGTGATGCTTTCACATCGCTCTCACCTCTGCAATAACCCCGAGGCAGCTCCCCTCCTCCAGAAGCATCACCCGGCCACCAGGAGACAGGCAGCAACCCGGTCCCACAGAACAGGCCAGCCCTGCACAGCACACTGGGGTCATGGCTTCCAGGCCTTAGCGGGGCTGCGGGCCATTCACAAGGCCCACCTCGCTGGGAGTTCCCTCCCTGTGCCTCAATTTCTATTGCAGGGAAAGGGGCCCATTAGGAAGCAGGAGGGCGCTGGGTTAGTGGCGTGGTCCCCCTTGCTCCCCGAAGCCCCTGTGCCTGTCAGCAGCCCTGCACAGGGGTGGGCCCCCAGCTAAGCCCTGTCCGGGCCGGGGCTCCCCACACCACTGTCACTGGCTCTCAGCCAGGCCCAGTGCCGCACCGCTGCCCGGGCCATGCTTGGCGAGCTGCCGCAGGTCCCGCACCGACCTGACAGCCCACTGGGCCAGCTCCCGCAGCACCCCCAGGCCCCGCAGCTTCTGCTCGAAGAGGCTGAGGTGCGGGGGTGCGGGGGGCTCAGAGCCCTCCTCAGCGGGAGCCCCGCGGCTCTCCAGCTCCAGCAGCTCCTCCAGGTGGTAGGCAAAGGCCGAGACCTGCAGCAGTACGGCCGCCAGTGCCGGGCCCAGCTCAGCATCCGCATCTCCCAGCTGCTCCCGCTGCTCCTCCAGCATCTGGGCCAGCAGCGTGCGGAAGGCCCGGTAGGCCGCCAGGTTGTCCAGGAGGCGCTGGGTGCCCGTCTGCTCAGCCCAGCGCTCTGCTGCTGCCGCCGGCACCCCCTCCACCGCCGCCACAGTGATGGAGGCGTCCAGGCCCTGCCGCTCCACCTGCGGGACAGACAGCCGGGATGGGTGCCGGGACAAGGGGGACCTCCAGCATCCCGCCCTGAGGAGTCTCATGGCAGCAGCCTCCCGCCTGCACTCCCAGCCCCGAGCGCAGGGCAAACTCACGTAGATGTCCAGTAGGTCGGTGACGTCCGAGCGCATCTTCCTGGCCAGGCGGATGCCGCGGCTGCACAGGTCGTGGTGCCGGAGGGTGGCCGAGGGGGTGTCTGCTGCCGCCATGGCCCAGGCGGCCGTCCCAGGCTCACGGCGCGGTGCCCGCGCAGCCCAGGGAGGACAATCCCTTGCTGAGCTGGTGCATTCCAGCTGGGAGCTCCGCTCACACGTCCGCTGGCCCGGCTCTCCCCCTCTTCCGCGCCTGGGGCCTGGCACAACGCTGCAGATTCCCGCCTCTGGGATCAACAGCAACAGATTATTTCCCTAATTCCCCGTGCTTTGCCACTCTAAGCGCCTTGCCCAGAACGCTCTCACCCGGCAGCAACAGGCTCCTTCCCCGCAGCACAACAAGCCCCACGCTAATCCCTGGCTCAGGCCGGAGCGCGGGAAACCGCTGCCGGGAAGAGGTGAGCAGAGCCGGGACATTGCTCAACAGCTCAGCCCAGGCCGCAGGCTGGGGCCTGAGCAGGGCGCAGCACTGGGGACAGAGCGAGGCCCAGCCGGGGGCCAGAATACCCCTCACCCGACAGCCCAGCCCCAGCAGCCACGTCCTGCCCTCTTCCTCAGGGTGCTGGGACGCCCCAGGCACCCCTACCCCAGAGGTGTGTCCCACAGCAGCAGCCCCGCAGCACGAGTACCACACACAAACAGCCCTCAGGGTTGGTTTGTTTTCCTCAATACATTTATTTTGGTTACGTGTTACCCAGATGTAAAGAAAATCAGAGTAGAAAAGCAGCTTCCCTTGGCTACCACAGCACCACCCAGCAACAGGCCCCACAGCCCCCAGTAGGGCCCCTCCCCCCCCCATAACCTGCACCCATCCCTCATCCTACATCTCAGGGGTTTATTGGAGCCTTTGGCCCTGGCTTCCCTTCCAGGGAGGAGGACAAGAAAATAAATACAGGGAAAAAAAATACAAAAAAAGTTTATTGCAAACTACTACAATAATTTATTGAAGCAAACTGCATGCGAGTGAAGGAGAGACACCGGGAGGAGGAGCTGCAGGAGGGCTGTGTCAGTTGTAGGGTTTCAGAGAGAAGGGAAAGGAGTTACACCAGACTCTCCCGCACCGAGGCTGAGCAGGCTGTGGTTAGAGGACAGACAGGCAACTCGCTAAGACAGAAAGAAAAAAAGGAAGCGATGAGGGCATGGGAGGGCAAGGTAGGGACCAGAGGGGTTCAGGCCAGGAGCAACACAGGATGCAAATGAGCTGCTCGGTCCTGCACCCCACAACACGTAGCAGTGCTTGGGGCAGGGGCAGGACAAGGCAGCCTCCTCGCCTCCTGGCCCAGCTCAGCATTGCGTCACCAGCGGCGAACAAGCTCCTGACCTGAAAGCATTTTAGTGTCAGAGAGCAAACCCCATGCTCTCCCATTTTTTTTTTTTTTTTTTTTAGTGTTCTGTGCAAGGCTCTGCCTGCCCCGCAGCACTCCTGGGGGCAGCGGCAGGGCACGAGAAGCAGCTCCCAACTCGGGGAATCGATCCGCAGCTGCCAGAGGGCATGCCACAGTGCAAGCTGCATGTTTCCCTCCTTTATTCCCCTAGATAGAAGAGCCACACTGCTGGGGGTGAACCCACCTCTGTGCACTGCGTGGTGCCCCTTCAGTTAGCAATGCTTCCCAAAGGAAATCCCGAGCAAGAAAGCGGGCCGTTGCAGCTAAATCAACTGCTTTGTTTAGCGTGCTCCCATACCACTGTGCCAGGAGTCCCGTGTTCAGCCTTCCACTCACCCTCCAGGAGAGGCTCGCACACACGGGAGCCATGGTACAGGACCAGCGGACGTCCGCACCCAGGGCACAGATAAACATATAGCATCCCTGCAACAGCAGCGCTCTGCCTTGCTCCAACACAGACTTCAATGTCAGTGGGGAAGGAAAGGGGAAATCGGGACAAGTGACCCAATAAGTGCTGTCAGCTTTGGGCTACAGCTGGATTTCCAGGCAGTACAGGCAACAGAGTAGGCGTTTGGAGTCAGCTTCCTGTAAAAAAGTTTCCAATTCAATTCTGTGTTTCATTGCTGATCTCCAGACCCTGGATACTTGACTTTGCCTGGCTGCTGTTACAGATCGGTTCTGCTGACCTCAGGCTTGGACAAAGCACTTCAGCTCTGTTCCCAGCACATAAACACAACTGAAAAAAATAAACAAGCAAACCAACAGAAAGCCCAGGTTATTGGTCACCCCTTCCAAACACACACAAAGAATTCAAGGCCTCTGAGTCTCCACACACAGCTTCAGATAACAGAGCAAAAAGATCCGAGCCTAAAGACCAGATGTCATTTCCTATGTAAACTCTTCCATGGGCTCCGAGCTGTCCTAACGCACCAGCAGGCAGTGACCAAACCATGCCGGGCAGCAGAGGTGGCTGCACACAAGTGAGGGGCTCAGCACAGCACAACCCATAACACAGGCACGGACAAGCTGACGGCCCCTACTCCCCCATCAGCCCACTGCCTTGGATAGACGAGCTGAAGATAACCGTACCCAGCCTCTGCAGAGGAGCACCACTGTCCTGGGCCACGAGAACAAGTATCCTGGCTAATGCTGTCCTTCCCAGCAAGGTGAGGGAGTAAGGGGAGCAAAAAGAGCTGAGCAGGGAGGGAGGGAGACGAGAGGCAGCTGTGCCATCACTCACCTCATCCTCCTGCCAAAACGCTGCCGCAAGGACTCCACTGCTCTTCTCTGGGGCCCTCCCTCTGCTCTGGGAAGCCGTGAGGTCTGACTGCAGCACGCTGCCTTCACCCCAGCTCTCCCAGCTGCTGTTCCATGGCATGCGCACTCCCTACGGCTCTCGGGTGGGAAGGAGCCTACTGGGAAGCAGCTTGAACCCCTGCCACCCCCACCCGCCAAGAACGTAACTAAAAAATACCGACCCTTTTATCAATAAATAAGGAATCTCGTTACCACAACACAAAAACGAAACATGTTCAAAGTGCAAATTACTGTCGTCAAACCGGGATGCTCCTCCTTGCCTCTCCCACGCAGGGCTCCCGTAGCCCCCGGGCCTCTCCAAGCAAACATGATCTACGAGCCAGGGCGTTCCCTCTGCTTCCTGCCAGGGATGGGGCCGAGTGTGGCAGGGGACAGGGACTCCTTCGCAGCCTGCCCCGCCGAGGGGGCCTAAAGTGCCGAGCCAAACTCCCAGCCCCGGGATGAAGAGTGAGACTGCGAGGACTAGAGTGCAGCAATGCATAGAAGTGGGACCACGGGGCAAAAAGGGAGTCCTAAGAAACTTGTCCAGAGCACACCAAATGCTTTCTAGCTTGCAAACGGGGCCAGGTCAAGGAGCCAGAAAGGCATCTGCTTCGGGGCAGAGCGAAGGGTTTCAGCCATTCCCCCTCCCTCGGAGAAATCTGTCGCTCAGTCCGACTTGCTCTGGTAATGGCAGCGCGCGCCCCTTTTCTGCAAAGGAGCAGTGGGAGACAGAAGTGGCTGGGAGAAAGAGGATGTGCTGTGATCCACGCTGAGGGGAGCAGACCCTTCGGTTACTTACTAGTATTTTAAGTTTTGTTTAACTTTTCTTTCTTCCAATAAGTGTCTCCATTGTTTTTTTTTTTCCTTTTAAATAGAGTCCGAACAGTCCCAGCACCCACGTGCTCCCCACCCACTAGGGTCCAGTGGAATCTGAATCTTCGATGAGCACCTCCGTGGTGGCTCCCAGGATCTCTGTGTTCATCACCAGCCCTTCAGGGTTGGCGCTGCTGCCGCTGCCCACAAAGAGCTTGCCGTCAGCCACCAGGCTCACACGCTCCGCCCCGCCGCAGTACGTCTTCGGCATCCCATCGGGGTTCAGCAGCAGGCAATCAGCTGGGGCAGCGCTGCCCAGGGGGTCAGGAAGAAGAGGGAGGCCCTGGCCATCGGTGGGCGGCGC
The DNA here is from genome assembly GCF_002078875.1 of Numida meleagris. NCBI lineage: Eukaryota > Metazoa > Chordata > Aves > Galliformes > Numididae > Numida > Numida meleagris. The sequence continues at coordinate 17,099,690 of NC_034414.1, forward strand.
GATGGCCTCAGGGTTAGTGCCCAGAATGTCAGTGCTGGTGATCAGGGCACCTGCGTTGGCTGCCAGTGCTTCAGCAATAAGCACTTCTGGGTGGCTTTTGGCTTTGTGGGCCACGACGCTGTCCTTCTTCTCAAATTTCTTGCCGCAAATGTTGCAGGAGAACTGGTAGAAGGAGTCCGCATCGTGCTTCTTCATGTGCCAGTTGAGGGAAGCCTTCTGCCGACAGGTGAATCCACAGATCTCACACCTGGGGAAGGGAAAAAGGGGAGGTCACAACACAGCAACATCGGCACATGGTTGTGGAGACAGCTGGATTAACGAGGCAGCCCAGGAAAAGAGCAGGGTCTCATCAAAGCGGGATGTCACCGCAGTGCCAGCTCTTCCAGTTATATCATTCATGCTCCTCAGATCTCTGCTGAGGCACTGCCTCAAGGACCAAGCAGCAGTTCAAACCCTCCCATGGATGTGCATCTCGAGAGGGCCGGGACTCCACAAGTCGGTTCCAGCCTTGACTTCAGAGCTGCCCCTGCGCTCGGTGCGCATGTATCTAAGGGTCACTCCAAGGAGGAGGGCAAAGATACTCACTGCAAGGGCTTCTCGCCTGTATGGATCATTCGGTGCACTGCCAAGTTATGAGAGCTCTTAAACGCCCGGGCACAGTACTCACAGATGTAGTCCCTTTGATCTGAAAAGCAATGCCAGTCGGAGCATTACTCTCCTGCAGACCTGCTCCCTCTCCCTGCTCTCATGCACTGCAGGTAAAGCTGCCCACAAAGCAACAGAAGCAGAAGTGCTGGGAGGCCAGCAGGCACAGTGAAGGAAGAGGTGTCCCACAAGACACCACAGTAGCTCGATCTGGAGAGCTAAGGCATGATAATTAACTCTTAGAAGAGTCTTAATCCATTCTGACCAATACTGAAAGAGTGGTAAATTAAGATGAAGCTTGGCTTGTTTGGTTGTTGCCAGTACTTGCAATGATACTTGCTAGTGGGTGAATTAGGAACTCTACAGCCCATTTCTTTCACTTCCCTAGAAGATGGTAACGCAGAAGGAAGTAATACCCTGCCACTGCTGCACATCCATACCATCTCCCTCACCTCAAGCCTTGGGCATTTTTCTTTTTACCTCCTTCCCCGCTCTGTTCACCAACCCAGTGAGGAGCTGAGATCCTTTTCCCCCCTCCCCATACCTGTGTGGTGCTTGGCATGCCGCAGGAGCTGCTTCTGCAGTCGGAAGAGCCGACCACAGGAGGGATGGGGACACACGTACTTTTTCTTCAGCAAGTGCTGGTACTTGATGTGATGCTGAAAAAGAAACGTGAAAGGCCGTAAGCTATCTCTTTGCAGGGCTAAGGTGAGGGCTGAGGCACACCGATCCCAGATGGCCCCTCAGCAGGGAACACAAACTCCAGTCACTAACAAGACACCATTACACGCAGAGAAGAAAGCCAAACAAACGTAGACAACCAGTAACAGGACAGACACAGAGACATGTGGCCTGATGCAAACTGCCATTCCCTGCCCCCACACACAAGGCATTAAAGAAGTGGAAAATCCCAAATACCTGCAGGTAACGCGGGTGGGCCAGGACGGTGCCACAGCCTTCCATCTCACAGCGGACGTACTGTATCGGAGGCTTCTTCCTAGGAGGTAAGAAAATGAGCAGAGCGATCAGCTAACACATCCAAAGGGAAGACAGCAGCCAGATGAGCAAATGCGAGCACAGCTCAGTAATGTGAGAGCAAGGGATTACTGCTCCAGTATTCCCATTGGGCTATGCTGACAGACTTTGGCCAAGAGCCTCCTCTACTCCTAGCAGGACTTGAGGGCTCACACAAGAACTAAGAAAACCCCAGGAGATGCCAAGCCCCCCAAAACCCCCCCGCACACTGCCATGGCAGGGATCAAGTCTGATGGAGAAAAACAGCTGGGAAAAAAGCAAAAACAACACCAACAGGGAAAAAGGGGAATGAAAGCCAACACATGTCAGTGTTTCTTTCTTCCCTTTAAGGCTGATTTCTGTATTGTGTGAGAGAGGTGCCTTTGTGACAATGAACACCGCTGTGCAGGACACGAACTGAACTGAGTGGAGGGGACCACTTACCTTCTCTTGGGCAATCTTGGGCTCTTGTCATCTTTTCTTCTCCTTCCTCTCCTATAGCATATAACAGAGTTACAGACAAAATTGGAGGAGGCTTCTTTACATCGGTACTAGGCAGAGGTTTAGAGCTGAGTGCCATAATACTACAGATTTCTTCTACAATTTTAGGCTGAAAAGTAACATTGCACCCAGCAACCCAAAATTAACCACCACCCGCTCCAGATAAAAATGCCTAAAGAGCTTCAAAGGAAACACTTGTGCATTAGATGGGCAGGTTCCCCTCAAGCAGGCATCACACGCTTCACATTTTCCTTTTAAACCTGTCACTGCAACCCTTGATGAAATTCAGGCCTTTCCAAGCTGCACATGAGCACACAAGATTCTGCTCTCCTAAGTTCCTGCTGTAGACAGTTAGCGAGTTATTGCCTCATTAACTGCAAGCTTGAGAAAAATCAATAGAGAACAAGTTTGATGCAGATTCAGAGGAAGCCAGTGTTCTCGAGAAATAAGTGCTTTATGTGGTTTGCTCTCACAAGACCTCCCATTTCCTAATGCATTTTTAATAAACATATAATTTCGCCAACGCAGTCCAGAACTGATGGTGCCCTCTATTTCCCCTGCTCTGTTTGGTAACATTTCATGCCATGTGAAAAACATCGGTCTGCGTGGCTAGGAAGAAGGGGATTGATGACCTAGCAGCTATTTGTCATCCCTCCGAACTACCTAGAGCAGCTTACACCCCTGTCAAGACAAATCTATGCCCTGATCAGACCTGTGTTTACATGTACAACGTACCCTCCCAAGCAACAGCTCTGCCCAGAAGATTGCGCCTGCTTGATCACACTGCTGCACCACGACACTTAGCGCAGATTGATGAATTCTTTTCTAGCCCATACTGATTTTATTGATGGCGAGACCATGCTAGTAAACAAGCTGAGCAGGCACTCAGCATTCAAGCCAAGCCTCAGCAGCAGCACAGGTTTTCTTATGTGCAAAAAAAAACGTGTCTGATCCAAACAACACAACCACGAGCCTCAGAAAGCCCCATTTGGCATTAAAAAAAAAAAAACTTCTCAAAAATACTTCTCTCCAATGTCAGTCAGCCCTGCTGCAGCTCAGAAGCAGCGTGAGAAACTAAAACAAAAGCGTGCAAAGCCCCACGCCACTGCCAGCAGAGGGAGCTCCTTTTGTTCCCATTTCTCATAGAGGAGATCAAGTGCAAAAGCTGTTTTATTCCACTATCCCAAAGAATGGTTTTGACCCAGACACATCAATGCAGTCTCCCCCAGCTGTAGTGCTGAATCACACCCAGGTATTCTGAAGGTCCACTCCAAGCACCAGTGACTGACCAGGCAGCTTCAGTTGGTTCTCTTTTTCCGAAAGGAGGAATAACACTGCTGTTTTTCCCAAGCTCCAGCATGTTAATCCGAAATGCAGCAAGAGAAGGCTTTCCACACGTGTATGAAGCACCTTACCTCCAGGCACATACCAGAAGAGATCTGGCCTTCCCAGACTGGCTTTCTAACACAGTCTAACACTGAAGTGCTACACACTTCAGACAGCTGAACCCTGTTTTTAAAAACTCTCTGAAGTATTCCACACGGTGTGGCCATATCCAGGCAGGCTGACTAAACCCCAGCATGGAAAAAAAACTGCCTCAACTGCATGAAAACATCACCTCTTGCTTTCCCTTGCCAATCATGGGCAGGACACTAGGAAACAGTACTTCAGTCAGAACAAGAGGTTCTGCCCTATTATCTTTCAGGCCCAGAGGGGAAAAACAACAACAAAAACCCTGTTGTACGCTAGCAAGAATGCAAAATACACTGCACACGCTGGTACATATAATTGCAGAATTTTACTCACTTCCTTGGTGGTTCTTCATCTTCCCGAAACTCACTCTCTTCTTTTACCTCTACTTTAATCTCCTTCTGTTTTTCTTTTTCTTCTTTTCCCTTGCCAGCTTTTCTCCTTTGCTTTGGAGCTTCCCTACAAAGACACAAACACAGCGTATTACTCCAGTGTTAAGTGGCCACCTGGATCTATTTAAAGATACCCTCATGCCTCTGTCTTCCTCTGAGCCTCTACGCCTCTGGCTTGCTGTGACTGGTTCTTCACCTTATTAGCACCAAGGGCTTCCTTTCCTTCCATACTTTTTAAAAAGCACTGTCTGCTTTTTACAAAGAGCTAGGCAGAAGCTGGATAGTTCACACTTTAATCAAATCCTACTTGTAAGCAGAAGTGGTATCGAGGACTTAGGATGCACCTGACTGTCAACAGAGCTCTAAAAGCTTCAGACCACCAGATAAAAATGTTCCTGACAGGTGTGAGCAATAGGGAAAACACCGTGCTCAATGGGAGACACTCCATGTCAGCAACTACCATGAGTTCTCTGGGTCACATTAAGCTAGTTCAACTAAGAGGTCACAATTGTTTTTCAACCTAAAGACACAGTAAGCAGGTAATCTATTATACTTTTCAAGATGAGGCTTGTAGGTTTCGTCTCTTGGATCATCTTTGAAGGGAACTTCTTCCTCACTGGCAAGGATCTCCTCCTCATCATCACTGCCGGGAAAAAAGGAGAACAGAGGAGTTAAGCAGCAACAACTTAAGCACTACTGCAAGAATATTCATGCAGGTCCCCATAAGATGAGAAAGACACTATGATGCAGCACTTTGCATCCCATGTTTGCACTAAGAAGCACAGCTAGGCAGAGCGGCATCCTGTTGAGAACAGGACCAACTACAGCGTCTGCTGCAGAAGGAACAGAGCTTCCAGCTGAAGGGCCCACGCTGACCAAACCCAGTTCTCCAGCATCTCCTGACACCTGCAGCCCACCGGCAATTCAAGCTTAAAATGTGAAATGCCAGGACTGCATGAGAACACAGCTACCACCCCTCTCACAGACTGTGTCACGAGCATTTGAAAAACCATTCATATGTTGTTTTCTTGACACTAAATGCAAAGAACTGTCGCAAAAAGAGTTTCCTACCTGATTCCAGCTGGAGACTGATGCTCTTCTGTGACCTCTGAAAGGAAAAGTCACCATTAGGTTTCAATCTGCGTTCGCTGCAGTGAGCTCATCTGTCTCAAGATACCTCCGCCGACATTCAGCGCCAGGAGTGCTGGTGGCAGAAGGTACTCGTGACAAAGCAGCACCACGCCTGGAGCAGCCACAGTCAGCTCACCGAGTTACACCCACATGGAGTACTCCCAGGGGTTGCCTATCTTCAGGCACTTCACGCCAGTGCTTCCCACATACCGTATTCCAGCTGGTCGGAGTTTGGTTCCGACTTGCAGACGAGCTGCAGGGAGCCGGTCTTGGACCTGGACGCACGCGAGTTCTCGGCTTCGCGCTGGCGGGCGGCAGTGGCCGACCTGCTGCTGCGCCAGCTCCTGCTGGGCCGGGCTGTGCTGACCGGAGAGCCCTGGCTGAGGGCAGGGGAAACCTCCTCCTCCTCCTTCTCTTCTTTGGGATCTGAAACACCATTGAAATCTCATGGTTAATCAAAGGCCAGCTTCAAAATCGCCCCATATGAAGTCGTGTTTGGAGAACCCCCTAAACACACATCTAATTCAAAGCGTGCACTTGGGAATAATCCTGAGGAACCGAGCTGGATGCTTCCGGTCTCATGCTAGAGCAAAAAGCATCACAAGCACCATCAGCCTGAGGTCTGTGCACTCATTTATTGCTTCTTACAGGTGGTTTCTCTTTGGCTGATGGCTGACCTCCAAATACATTTTGGCAGCATAACAGAACCAACTAAAACGTGTGTGCGAGCAAGTTCATCTCTTTAAAAATTAAAATTCCTAGTACAGTTCACCTGATCTCACTTCTTGGTGGTTGCTGGAACACCAGGCCTTAACACACTCAAATGCTTTTTGACAGTTCACAAACGACGTGCTAAAGGAATCCATCCCGAGGAGCTGGCCAGGCTCCGTGCTCCAGCTTTGCCGCTGCATTAGCACAGGGGCACGGGGCCTGAGCTCCAGGCTCAGCTCTGTGCCACTCCTTCCCACTGACATCCATTTGCACGGCTGTGTGGCCTTCCCCAGAGGGGCTGTGCGTCCCCAGAGTGCTTCAGGACATGAGCTCCATGCTGAACCCACACTCAGCAGGAACCAGAGGCTCCCTGAGGTCCCCTGCCCCCTCAGCTCTTCCCTCATTTTCCACCAAACCTTTGTGATAGAAATTCCGGCACACTGTTTGTTTGGGGCCCCTCCCCAGGCCCTCATTAACAGAGTTGGAGTGATAACCTTTGACTGAAAAATCTGATTGGAATACAGGATATGAGGCCTCAAAACAGCAACCAAGTCTGATGTTTTACATACGTAAAGCCACCTTCATTACCAAAGCCACTTCATTACCATTACCATCTGCCTTCCCGGCTGCAAGGATCTCAACACCAGCTACATTTACTTTATGCTTTTAATCCTAATTCTGAACCTCTTTAGTTTTTTGAGCTCTGAATCAAATTCAAAGGCACTTGGAAACCACTCTCTAGCATTCTTCCCATCAAGCACCACCATTCCACACACATACTGCTGCCCTCAAAAGACATTTATCCCCTTGGCAGATCAGGAATTTGGCCGATTTCTTGGTAAGAGCTAAAATTTTCTAGACGACACATACAGAGTTGAAACAGACCTCCATCAGAACACACTCCTACCAAGCACACCCGAGGCACTGCTCACCCAGCAATTTTGCTCTGCTTCTCTGAAGTGAAGGTGTGAATGAGCCTTTTCCTGTGACACTGTCACCCCCACTTCAGCACTGTCTAGCAGATTTGTTGCTTTTTTATACATACTGTGACTACTTTTGTACCTCTGAGAAAACGCAGTAAGAGATGCCCTCTCAACTGATTACCCCTTACAGTAATTAACCTTCCTGCTGTTCCCAGTCCTTCCTCGGACACCACACTTAACCTGGTGAAACCCAGGCCCTGTGGATGGAGACAGCACCGCCCCTCTCCTCCCAGTAATGTACCTGTGCAGAAAGCTGTGTGCTCCTCAGTTAGCAGGATTTGGCTAATTAGAGCAAGAAGCAAGATAAATGGAATACACGTTGCTACTACAGATAATCAGGCTTCGTTCCTTCAACCAAAAAAAGCTGCTGCTCTAACATCTTCAGACTGAAACAGAGGGAAAAGTTTAAATGAAAGGGCTGTCATTGACTCTGCATTTGAAGTGGATAAACTCGTTACCACCACCAGCTCTGGCTAGCAGCAGCTTCTGCGGCAGGTTCCTGCCCTCCCATAAGACACCTGGAAAATGGATCGTACGCCAGCATCCTGTTATTTCCTTGTAAGCGTCAGCAGCGGCGATGGACACCGGGTCGTAAGAACTGCAAGTCTGGGAGGATGAACAAGTGTGTGAAGCGATGGATATCGAAGCACCCCCAGTGAGAAACAAAACAGAGCACTGCTGCTCAGATCAGCTGTCACAAAGCAAACGACAGGCTCTCCTTCTGGCAGCAACCCCAGATTAAGACCCAGCCACTTCGCCAAATCCCATTTCACAGGGCTGGGGGCAGCAGAAGCTGTGACCTGGCAAAGCTGCTGTGCCAAGGAATGCCCCCGCACTCACACTCCCTGCAACTCCCCGATACTGATGCTATCTACCTCCTTTGGTAGCCTCTGCAGAAATCAGCCGCAGGAACTGGGTGGGTGCCAGCATCTTACAGGAAATCATTCAAGAGATAAGGGGAAAATCCACTTCTTAAAGTCCTACCAGTCCTTCTCATCTAATCTTGTGAGTTTTTCCTACCTTGAACTCCCCTTAAACAGTATCTCTGTGACAAGCAGCTGTATTCTGAGGTGCTTTCACCACTCTGCTGATCCAACTGCCTCTCAACTAACAGCGTCTAGGGCAGGAAACAGAGATTAGCAATGGACCTTAACTTCAGTGGGCATCAACCACCCTTCCACGCTATGACCTGTCAAGAAAACATTAGACAGTGACAGAAGGGAAATCTGAGAAGCAACCAGATGCAGAGCTAGAGCTCTGCTGTAGTGGTTTGGATAAGCAAATGAAAAAGCTCCGGGGAGGAGCTTACCCCAAGAACATCCATCCTCGCACAACACACTGGTCATCACAGCCCTTGGCACTCTTGGGAATAAACACATCCTCTTGCACACTCTGTAATTACGTCCCTGGAGCACTACACACAGGGTTATCCAATCAAAAAAAGCATCTCTATCTCAGAACCCACATCAGTTTGTTTGATATGTAACAGCGCTGCCATAAACCAAACAAAAGGCATAAATCCCAAAGTCCTGCAGACAAACTCATCCTTACCCCAAATCATAACCCCTAAATTATAAATGAGGATACTCATACCTTCAGGTGCCTTGCTTCTGCATCAATCCCTGAGACCCCACTGCATTTTCTTTATAGGAGGCTCTTGCAAGAGCAGGGCACTTGCTGCATCCAGTGATGTAAGAAAAGAAGCAGCAAGCGCCACAAGCATGTCTGCGTGACTGACAGAGAGGTGACAAGGGCTGGAGCAGTGAACACACATCCCACAGCCAACACCTGAAGGAAAGCAAAGTCCCAGGCACGTATCAAATGCTCACTGTCAAGAGCAGAACGTCCAAACAAGCTGCACAAGCTGAACACCCACCAACTGCTCCTTCCTGAGAGAGCTTCCAGCCCTGTCCCCTGAGGACTCGGTGACACAGTGGCCTCACCGCTCCCTGCCTGGGGAGAGACAAGCAGGCAGCTGCAGCCACAGAAGGCTCATCTTTCTTCTTTGATACTCCACCATCACATCTGAGAAGAGGGTTCCACTGACTGCTGCCACGGCTTAAAGAACCACAGGAAGCGCTTAACTCTCAGTTTGTTAATAGAAGGGCACGGCGTGCTCTCATTAAATCTATATTCCAATAATTAAAGTTATTCAGGCCTAACAAAAATGAGTATTATTTCCAAAAGAGCAGGCGGTGTCACAGGGCACCCAACATGGCATATACTGCACAGCTATATGAGTCCATTTTTAAGCTGAGGTTAAATGTTCTCCTGAAAGTAATATTTCTACAGAAACACATTAGGGAAATATTGCAATTGCGTGACTAAGCAGCCAGGAAATACAACCGCCGTGGCTGGCAGCACAGCTGCCCTTGTGCACATGGGCATGGCAACAACCACACACGCTGGCACACCACAGCTTTGACTTTACCCTCCCGCAATCTCCCCATCAGACCTGTGCAGATGGACCTTTGGAAACAACACACAGCACTTCACCTGCCAGAATCCAGAGGCTCCTAGCAGCTAGAAGCCCTGCCACGCAGGGAGAGCTGCTGTCTGCTCACACATCATTGGGTTCCTTCACACGTTTTCTGCTGAAAGCCAAAAGAGGGGACCAGGGTAGGGCTCCCCTCCTGCACACACATGACCTGTCTGCGAGGAACACACCTTCGTCGCTCTGCTTTCATGCTTCTCAGAGATGCATACTCAAGAAATGTAATAAATCTTTCTCCCAGTCTCACATCCAAGGACAGCTGGGACTCTAGCAGCCCCAGGTTTAAGAAGGTACTTATTAGAGAGCCAGCAAACCTGGGAAACATGCCCTATCCAAGAACATCCCAAGGAACAGGGGTAAGAATGGGACTACTTTGTTTTGCATTCTTTGATGTATTCAAAACACTGGGAAGGACCATCAAAATATGTTGTCAGCACTTCCTTGTACACATCAAGTGGCAATGTCGTGACATTGTTACACGTTGCAGCAACTTTTTTTCCCCCAGAAGGATGAAGCTTTTACTGCATGAAAGGATGGGCAGAGCATCAAGAGCAGTAAGCACACACACGTGGGGTCTGTGCTCAGCACACTTTGGTTAGTTCTGCAAAACTATGCCTTGTCTGCTAGACTTGTGACAGATCTTGGCAAGAGATCTTCCCAAGTGGAATAAAGTTATAGAGTTGTAAGAATAAAGCGTTATAGAACTGTAAGGGCAGACTGCAAATTCTAGGCACAAACTGCAAACAAGAACTGAAGAGCTCCAGCAGGAAAGGAGAACCCATTCTCACACCTACACAACCTTCCTTGTTATTACTTCTTCTGTGATGATTCTCCTGTGCCAGATCAAGACCAACACTGCACAAACTCATTCATTTCTCTGTGAGGGAGGGGGCACAGGGCAGTGACTGATGACTGTTTCAGAAGTCACTGGGTAAGGAGCAAGGCCCTCAGACATTCTTCTACAAACAGTTGCTGCATAGATGAACAGAGTTTTCACAGATCACATGGAGGGGCAGAAGTTCTACCACTGATCACGCTGCTGTCAAGGCCTGCTTCATTGCAGTCATTAAGACACTGCTATCTCTCCCTCCAAAATTTCAACAAGTTGGATTTGATCATTCTTACGGGTCACTTCCAGCTCAGAATATTCTACGATTCTACGATCCCTGAGGGAACAGCAAGGCACAAGCTTCACCACTGCTACACACTGCGAGGCCAGAGAAGGTAAGTAGCTGCATACCCACCTGCACACATCCCGCACGTGTCCCCGCACACCCACACCTCTACTCAGGACAGCCCAGCACAGATGCGAGCCCAGCTGTGCCAGCAGCTGCTCAGGGGCTGGCAGACAGCAGTGCAGCAGGCTGCACTTCTGCTGGCAGAGGGATACCCTAGTGGTTATTTGGAAGAACAAAGTTTTTGCATGTTGGGCACACATGAACAGCACAGGCAGTTTATGGCAGATCCACAGCCCTGAGAGAAACCTCGGAAAGGAACTGCATGCCCCCACACACTGGGGCTTTCTCCTAAAAGAAGCTCCAGCGGACGCATGGCTGCCTGCATGGGAGAGCCCTGCCTTTCCACACAGCACGCCACAGCACAGAGAAGACACCGGGCTCTTACCTTTGCCAGCGGCTTTATCCGTGCACCTGCAGAAAACAAAAGTTGGGCGTAAGAGCCGGCTCCCAATGCACCGCGTTGCCCCTCGGCCGTGCCTGCCCCTGCAGGACTGCCCCCACAGCCCCGAGCACTGCCAGCCCGTACAGCAGCCGCCCCACCGCGCCCCTGAACCGGAGCGGGGCCACTCGGGGCACGGACCCGCGGGGAGAGAGACGGGGAGGGCCGCACTCACCCAGCGCGGGGCGCTCCCTTCCTGGCG
>NC_034414.1:17111809-17118325 GCF_002078875.1 Numida meleagris
GGCTGCCCCCGAGTCCCCTCGCCCGGCGGGCGGGACCGGGCAGGGGGTACCGCTCTCTCGCCCCTCGCCCCGCGCGGCCGCTCCCTGCAGACGGGATGCGGCGCCGCTCGCGGGCGCGGCGGGGCCTGGTGGCGGGCCCTGGTTGGGGGCTGTCGCTTCTCCTTTAAGAAAAAAAAAAACGCCCCGTCGGGCGGCGGGTGAAAGTCGGTGACAAAATGGCGGCCGGCGCAAGGGGGGCGGGGCCAGCGCGAGGGGGCTCCGCCCACTTCCGCCGGGTCTCCGCGCATGCGCTCGGCCTGCCGGGACTTGTAGTCCAGCGGGGCGCTGGTGCGGCCTGGCCGGAAGTGGGCGTCAGGCACGCTGGGGCTGCGGGTTGAGCGCCTGGCCTTCCGGCGGGGCTGTGAAACCGCCTGCGTTAAGTAGCTCTGCGTTGTCAGTTGACAGTTAATTCCATTCTAGAAACCAACAGAGAGTCTGTGAGAGTGCTCTAATAACCTGTCATACTGTGGAGAACCACAGCCTGGTTCCTCGGCAAAGACACCAGGCCGTGGGTAGGAGGTGACTGTCCTAATGTGAGAGCCTCCTGTCACTCTCTGGGTTAATTGCTCCTCTGTAGGCAGGACATGAGATTGCTTAATACTCATCAAAATGTCTTGGCTAAAGCATTGCATGGAAATACAGCTCAGCTCAGGACGGCTCAGCCATCCACATGCATTGAGCTTGAGTTTTGTAATGTTACAGCTTCAGATGCTTCTTTGCTGAAGAGGCCTCATCATCATTGAGGGGAGAGTCAATCAGTGAGGTGCCTAAAAATAACCCAAGACCTTCAGCAGACAGGAAGGTTTTTTTATTTGCAAAAGAGGAAGTGTCTGACACAACAACCCTGCCTCAGAGCCACAGTAAGAGAGTAACCACCCGCACTCATCTTGCCTTTGGGTGGCTCTTGTATTGCTCGCCCTGAAACATGCCATGGGGCCTGGGGTTTGGCTTCCATGTGGCTTTTCCTGAGACAGCGCCCCGCTGAATGTCCTCACTGTGGGACAATAACAAAAGAGCTGTCACCAGCATGGAGAGTGTCAGTAACTAAATGAACCTTGGCGTGTCAGCTTGGTACAAAAGGGCTGAATTCCACCTTAGGGCTGAGCTGGTTACAAATGGTTGCTTGTTCCAAACGATCCTCTTGCCAGGGGCGAAATAGAGGAGGTGGCAGCAGAGATGTGACGCCAGGGAACATGGGAGAGAGATCAAAGACATCCCTATGGCATGGGAGGGGTGACAGAGGCGAGGCTGTGACAGGACAAGATGTGTTACTGCAGGAGAAGCAGCAGGGAGCCATGGGCTCTGCCAGAATGGTGAGTGTCATTTGCTCCCATAGCTTTACAGCAGCCTTGAAACCATCCAAAGGGGGCTAGCAAGGATGTGGTGCAGGTGCCCTCCCTGTACAGGGACAGCTGTGCTGGGGGGATGCAGGGAGATGCCATCTCTGCCACGTACCACTGGTGGCTCCCAGCAGAGGAGCACAAGGAGCCTGAGTTCCTTGTCAAGTCAGGAGCCCCTCAGTCACTTTGTTCCCCTTCTGGCCCCAGCCTTCATCACTTGTTACATGTTGCGTGTGATGTGAAACTATGACAAACCCACAAAGGAAAAAGCCCAGCGATGAACCCTGGCGTCAGGGGTGGAGGCAAGGCTGGGGAGCGGAACTGAGCTCTGGTGCAGCTCAGCCTGCTGCTCGCACTGCCCTGCAGAGGCAGGATGGAGGATTTGGGTAAGCTGGGTCCCTCTGGCGCTGGGGAAGGCTGAGCTGGCCCTGTGGCCAAGCTCGCTGCGGGGTCCTGTCCTGAAGGGTCGGGGGGACTCATCTTCCTTGCATCGCTGGGGCAAGTGGGGATGCCACAGAGGGGATGGCAGCAGGGCTGCTCCCCCATCTTGGGGTACAGACGGGCGGTTGAGCTTTGCCAAAAATGGAGAGCGCTCGAAGGCAGGAAGCAGGCTTCAGTGGCGGTGCAATCTTGTCTGTGCACAGTGGGGCCCAACAGCCTGCTGAGAAAGGCGGCACCATGAACAAGGGTGCCCTGGCCTCAGGCGGGCCGATAGGGCCCAGGGAGCAGCCGCGCTGCTAGGGGCATCTGTCGCCATGTCCTACTGTGATGGTGGCAAGGTGAAAGCAGAAAGAGAAAGGGCTTTGTCCTCCCTGTGGATCCCACTGCTCTGGGGCACAGGAAGCACCAAGGGTGAGCTTTCCTGTACCAGGGCTTGTGCTTGAAGGAACTTCACTGTGGTGAACGTTCCTTTGTAAGCTGGAAACAGCTTATGCCTGGGGCACAGCGGGGGCAGTTGGTTCCCTATTTGCATCTCTCTGTGCAGACGCTTTGCTGGCAGAGCTGGAGCAGAGCTCCCACCCAGCCCACAAGGACTGCATGCTGCTGACACCCAGCTCTGTGCACCAGGATGCACCCTCAGGCAAGCCTCCAGCCCCCAGCAGCCAGAAGCCACTTGCCTCGGCAGCCCCAAAGGTAATGCTCAGGGCCTGGGCATGGGGCTGGCACTGAAGCCCTACTTAGCCCACGACAGGGGTGGGGGTGCTGGCTGGATGCTGAAGGGTACTGGGGACTCAGCCACAGGGATTTGTCCTTCCAGGTGCCACTGCCACCTCGGTCTCAGCCTTCGGGCAAGAATTTGGAAACTGTGTACAGGTAAAATACAGCCATAAGATGGCAGAGCCATCGGGGCTACCCCTTCCTTAGCTCAGACATGCTTACCCGGCTTCCTCAATGTCCCCATAAAAACCAGGTCCTTCTGTGAGCTGGAGTGGGGGGGTCACATCCTGCTGTGCCTACTGCCAGGGTGGGGGGTGGGCTTCCAGCATGTCCCCACAGAGAGCCCCTGACCCCTACCACAGCTCGTGGGGATGGAGCAGTTTTTTTGGGGGTGGAGGGAAGATGCTCTGTCCCAGGCGCTCCCCTCAGCCTTAGGGTTGAAACTGCAGTACCCACTGCTCTGTGCTGTGCCTAGCAGCCCCACGCCGACCCCACAACCACTGCCTGCTTCACCTGAACCCACAGTGGCTGCCCGGCAGCTGGATGAGCTCCTGGCTGACCTGGGCCAGATGCAAAGCAAGGTGAGCTGCATCCTGGGGTAGGCAGCGTAGGGCAAGATGGAGCCCATCCCTCACCCACTCCCTCCCAGCAGCTGGCAGCAGTGGGGCAAGGAGCTGGAGCACCAGTGGGCCCCGAACACTCGCTGGACCACATGCTGGGTGGCCTGACACGGGACCTGCAGGAGCTGGGCATCACCGCTGCTCCTGCCGCCGTCTGTGCCTCCTGCCACAAGCCCATCGCCGGCAAGGTGAGCCATGGGGTGGGGGCGTGGGGCTCACAGCGGCCCCCAGGTCCCTCACTCATCCCTATCCTGCAGATGTTCACGGCCCTAGGGGAAGCCTGGCACCCCGAGCACTTCACCTGTGCCCGCTGCGGGCAGGAGCTGGGTGGGCAGCCCTTCTTTGAGCGTGGCGGGAAGGCGTACTGCGAGGAGGACTACCACCAGGCCTTCTCCCCACGCTGCGCCTACTGCGCTGGCCCCATCCGTGAGGTAAGCATAGCCCTGCTCGCCTCTATGCCCCAGTACCCAGCACCTCACCTCTCCTGTGCCCACAGAGAGTCCTTACCGCCATGGACCAGACCTGGCACCCCGAGCACTTCTTCTGTGCCCACTGCGGGAAGGTGTTTGGAGATGACGGTTTGTCTGGAGGGGACATCCCCCTGCTCCCCACCCCATAACCCTGCCTGGCACCTGCATCTCTCCATCCCAGACCCTCTGTAGCCCAGTGCCCATCCCCCTGCCTTCTCTGCAGGTTTCCATGAGCGCAGCGGGAAACCCTACTGCTTCCAGGACTTCATGGCCCTCTTTGCCCCCAAGTGCCAGGGCTGTGAGCGACCGCTGACGGACAACTACCTGTCAGCCCTGCAGGGCGTCTGGCATCCTGAGTGCTTCGTCTGTGCGGTAAGCAGGCAGCAGGACAGAGGGATGCAGGGCAGGCGCATCCCCAGGGCCATGCTAGCCTTCCCCCTTTAATTAGTTTGTTGAGAAACAAACTGGTGAACATGATCCAGCAGTGTGCCCAGGTGGCCAAGAAGGCCAGCAGCATCCTGGCTTGCATCAGCAATAGCGCAGCCAGCAGGAGCAGGGAGGTGATCCTCCCCCTGTACTCAGCGCTGGTGGGGCCGCACCTTGAGTGCTGCATTCAGTTTTGGGCCCCTCACTGCAAGAAAGACACTGAGGACACGGAGCGTGTCCAGAGAAGGGCAACGAAGCTGTGAGGGGTCTGGAGCACAAATCTGATGGGGAGCGGCTGAGGGAGCTGGGATTGTTCAGTCTGGAGAAGAGGAGGCTCAGGGGAGACCTTATCGCTCTCTACACCGACCTGAAAGGAGGTCGGGGGGAGGTAGACATCAGCCTCTTCTCTCAGGTAACATCAAAAGGACAAGAGGGAATGGCCTCAAGTTGCAGCAGTGGAGGTTCAGGTTGGCTATTAGGAAAAATTTATTCTCAGAAAGCGGTGGGTCACTGGAACAAGCTGCCCAGGGAGGTGGTGCAGACACCATCCCTGGAGGTGTTCAAGAAACACGTAGATGTGGCACTGAGGGACGTGCCTCAATGTGCACGGTAGGAACGGGTTGGCAGTCGGACTAGATGATCTTAGAGCTCTTCACCAACCTTAATGATTCCCCCGCAGGACTGCTTGAGCAACTTTGCCAATGGCTCCTTCTTCGAGCTGGAGGGACGGCCCTACTGCGAGCTGCACTTCCACCAGCGGCAGGGCAGCGTGTGCCACGGCTGTGGGCACCCCATCACTGGCCGCTGCATCACAGCTGCCGGGCGCAAGTACCACCCCGAGCACTTCATCTGCGCCTACTGCCTGAGCCAGCTGCACAAAGGCACCTTCCGGGAGCACGGGGACAAGATATACTGCCGGGCCTGCCACGACAAGCTCTTCCTTTGAGCTTCAGGCTCCCTCTGTGCTTCTAGGAGCTGCCGCTTTGCTTGGCTTCCTTATCCTCAGCACCAAGAGCGTTGTCCTCGCTGAGCCAAAAATCCCTGGGATTGTATCCCTCTCAGCATCCCCAGCATCGCCCTGGCTGAAGCAAACACCCCGCCTCTCGTCCCACCCCTCCACAACCACAGCATTGTTCCTTCCACACCAGACGGCCCTGGCATTACACCCACAAAACCCCAGCTTTCACTTGAGCAGGCTTCCCCCAGCCACTTTTCTTACAGCTGCTGCTGGTGCTAGATAAGAAAACATAACATGTTTCTTAGAAATTGCTATTTCTTAACTTGTGCAAATAAATAAAGTCTACCCTGTGCTAGATCATGGAGAGCGGAAATGCAGGGAGAGGCACAGCAGAAGGAAGCTGGGCTCTGGGGCTACAGTGGTTCAGCTCCTTCTGTTGCTCTGCTTCAGCAGACATCAACCCCGTGGCAAACTTGTCCAGTGACGTAGGGCAGCCCAAGCTGTAACGATAAGAAACGAGGTGGCGACCTAGTATCCAACACATACCCACACAAGGACACACTTTAAAAACTTTATTTATATAAAAAAATCATTTTGTTTGAAAAGCGTTACAAGAGTGTGCACAGGAATCAGACAAGGAACAGCGGGGTGCTCCTGCCCCCTCCCACCCTCACCCTGCAGCCAGCTCCCCTGCCCCGTGCAGGAGAGGAGGGAAGGGGGAAGCCTGGTTTTGTGGTTTGTTTTTTTGGTTCATCTGGAATTAAAAAATTAAAAGGAATTAGTGTTTTACATATTTAAAGGAAAAAGAGAAGTTAGACCCCAGAACAAAACCAAACGGAGCTGAGGTGTGGCTGGAGCTGGAAGAGCGAGGCACAAGTGTGCGTACTGGGGAGGGCTCCATCTCCAGTTTGCAGCCTTGCAAGGAGGCTTCCAGTTGCAAAGAGAGCCTAAGCCTCCCCCTATTCACCCAGAAGATCCCAGCACCGAACACACCCCCACCACCACAGAGATGCTCCCAGGACAGCCTGGTCTCCCGAGGACAGGAGAGAGGGGAGAGCCCTGCTCCCCACCAGCAGTGGCAGCTGAGGGCAGCAGGGCTGGGATCCTCCCCGCTGAGCTTCCAGCCCAGGCTGCCAGCAGGGCAGAGCTCAGCCCCGCCAGGAGCCTGGAACACCGCTTCCCCTAGTGAAGCCAGACAGTACAATTCAAAGAGCTATTTCACAGTGGCAAAAGAAAGGCACATGTCAAGAGAAGTCTGAGGGGGCACTGCCACAGGCAGCTGGTGCATGGGGGAGTGGGGTGGATGGGATCCAGGCCCTACCTGTTGCACATCCCCTTGCAGACCCACCACTACTTCAGCCAGTTCCCTAAGAAATCCAGTCCCAAAAGCCCTGCTGCTTCTCCTCCACCCCCAGGGAACGATCACCCCCAGGGAACGATCACCCCCAGGGAACGATCACCCCCAGGGAACGATCACCCCCAGGGAACGATCACCCCCAGGGAAC
>NC_034414.1:17118430-17191097 GCF_002078875.1 Numida meleagris
CCCAGGGAACGATCACCCCCAGGGAACGATCACCCCCAGGGAACGATCACCCCCAGGGAACGATCACCCCCAGGGAACGATCACCCCCAGGGAACTGAGGCCTGTCCCACATACACCACACAGACCCTCACCCTACATAAGGATCCCTCCTCTTTCAAGGGCCCCATCCAGAGCCCCTGTTCCCTCCAGCAGGATCCAGAGCCAGACCAAACTGTCAGAGCTAGATAGATCCCTCTTCCCACACCCCCAAAGCCTCATCTAGAGCAAAGCAAGAAGAGTTATTGCTGCTTCTCCTTTCCACCAACACCCCTGTGACTCTAGCCGCCTTCGCATCCTAGTCCTGCTGCCACCAGGGAGGGATGCTCTTGTCCCTGCAGCCTCAGGTGAAGAGTGATCCCACACAAAAAAAAAATATCCTATAGGCAACAAAGGGAGGTGGCGAGTAAGGTCTTGGTCCCTGTCCCCACAGCAGACTCCAAGCAGAAAGAAGGAGAGGCAGAGAAGGCAGATCCTGGTCAAGGCAGAGGTCTGGAATTGTTTTGCAGCATCCTTGCCGGTTGGCGCAGGCAGTCAGGCAGGAGGGCCTCCTCTCTGAAGGAAGGAGGTGGTGGAGGATAAGGAGGAAGAGTTATTGATAGTTGTC
Source organism: Numida meleagris (assembly GCF_002078875.1). Lineage (NCBI taxonomy): Eukaryota > Metazoa > Chordata > Aves > Galliformes > Numididae > Numida > Numida meleagris. Next base: position 17,119,074 of record NC_034414.1, read on the forward strand.
CCAGAATGGGGAGGTGCAGCTACCGAGAGGAGGCAGAGTGGCCTGGGCTGCCTCCCGTGGGACTAGGCCCAGTCGTTTGGCTGGCTAGTTGGCACAAACAGTCCAGCAAAAAAACAGTTGAAAAAAAATTCGGTCCATTCCACCACGAAGAGTTATATATATTTATATATATAAAATATATTATCAACCAAATTGAGCGGAGGCAGGGATAGCAGCTAGATCTTCTGCTGTGGAGAGAGAGAGAGAGGGAGAAATGTTAGCACATCCAGAGCAGGAACAAATAGTGAAAAGTGTTTATGTCCCCTGTAGATCAGGCAGTGATTGCAGACAGCAGGGATCAGAGCATGATTTGGCTGCCCAAAGCACCTCTAACAGCACAGCAGGATTTGTCACCACTTTTTGGATTGGACAGGGCACTGCAGGACATACCGACACAGGGGAAAACACAGCAGAATCTTCCTCTGCCTCAGGCTGGGATTCCTGCCCCTCCTCCTCCTGCAGACATACCAGGTTAGTAGGGACGAAGGAGCAGGCGGGGGTTAGTCACAGGAGCCCAGTTCTCCCATTGTCATTCCCTGCACCTCTGCCCACTTCAGCTTCATTAAGAAAAGCTGCTCACCATCAATGGTGCTGCCTTCACTGGCTCTGTGTCTCCAAGATCACCAGATCGGTCCAGTGTCCTGCTGTGGTCCATCTCATTAAGTGTGGAATAGTTGTCTGGAGCAAGACAGGAGACCGTCAGTTGCGCTACCTGTTTGTGAGGCAGCATCCTCCCCATTGGAGGCAAGGTGCTCCCAGCACATCAGAAAAGCAAGATGCCCTTCCTCCAGCCCCTTTCCTACCTGGTCCCATGTTGCTCATCTGGATCTCCTCCCGGGAGGATTTCTTGTCTAGAAGGATGAGAAAACAGATTAGGCATAGCCCCTGAGGCCATGAGCAGCAGTGGAACTACTGCTGGATAAGCCCAGACAGAGCTCCAGTGTCAGCACTGCTGGCCCAGGGACACTACAGGATCTACGCAAACTGAGCATCATTTATAGCCCTGAGAAACAAAACAGACCCCCCAGGTTGATGGTTTTGTGTGAGCTCCTGGGGAACACAAGGAAGCTGGGGGTGAAAAGTAGAGAGGGAACACGGGTTCCCACAAGGAAATGGGGTTAAAATGGGGACAAGTGGCGAAAGGAGGGAGGGCACATACCTGTCTTTTGGTTCCTGTCGATGAGAGGCAAGGTGCTGTCATCAAATGAGTTTCCCCCTTGGGTCCGAGAGGAATTGCTCAGGTTCACCTGAAGCACCAGACAGCAACTACTCATACTTCATACAACAAGCACATGGCAGCCCTCCAGCCCCAGCAGAGCCAGCTATGCTTCCCCTCCCACAGCCCTCAAGCAAAGGACCCAAAGCTGAAGGGACCAGAAGGCACTCCAAGGCCTCTGGGTGCACACACACACACACACACGAGTGGAGGGGGTCTACCTAGGCTGGGTCAGGGTAGCACCCAGCCCTGAAGAGGCAGTTGCAGCTTTTAGGAAGGAAAGCAAATACTGGAGGACCTTGTTTTCTCAGCACTGCCACAATGGCTTTAGTGCTGCAGACTTTCCCTGCTGGTAGATCTGATGTTCAAGGCTTAGTACTTTGCAGAGTGTTTCTGCCCCACTGCCATTCACCCACCGAGAAGTGGTAGAGGGGACACCTTCAAGGGTCTCTAGTCACACCAGCAAGAGAAGAGCTGAAATCAAACACTGCTGAGTTCTTGGAGCACCTTCCCCCCTGCTGCAGGACCCTGCCTATTGCCCAAGACACAACAGGGTACCCCTCTACTGCTCCCCACACCTGGAAATCTGACTTCTTCCAGCCTTCCTTCTCCAGGGGCTTCCGCAGCTCTTTATATCCCCAGACTGTCTGCAAGACGAGGGCAGCTGCTCGGACTTCTCTCTCTGAGCGGTTCCTAGAAAGCAGCGAAGGAAAAGATGTTGGCAATAACTACAGCCTCAAAGCAGCCTTGGGAGAAGCCTCTCTCTGCCCCTGCACTACCCATCAAGCAGAGCCTACCCAGTTTTGTTGATCAGCACCAACTTCTCAATCCCTTGCGTTTCCCGCAACTTCTTGGCAGCCTCAAGGTTGTCTACAATGACTTCATTGATGGTGTTGAGGATGGACACCACTGTATCCTCAGAGAGGTTTTTGGCTGGAGTCTGCTGGCCTCCAGGCAGGTTCTTCACTAGGTTGGGGATGGCATGTTTACCTAATAAGGGCAAATAGTTGGGCATGAGTGAGCAAGGGAAAGGACAGCGACTAAGAAAGTCACCACTGAAAAATCAGAGACTGGTCACCAATTTGATGCATCTCTCAAAGAGCCTGGTATATGTTTATCTGGAAAAGGAACCACAGGCACCCTCTGTGCAGCCACTGTGCCCATGCATGTCCTCAGCCACCCAGCCTAGAGGAAGTTTTGAGCCAGAAGGATGCGGGGAGCGTCTGCAGCTCTCACCTATCAGCTCTTTGTTACGTAAGTCAACAGCCAGGTTGCGGAGGGCTCCGGATGCTGCTTTCACCACACGCTCACTGTCATGGGTCAGGAGGTCAGCGATGGCAGAGAGTCCCTTCTCCTGGCGGAGTGCTGAGCGGATGCACCGGCCATACTGCGGGGAGAGCAGAACACCATGGTGGAACGCAGGCAGGCACAGCTTTACCCTGCTCCTGGGCATGGGGGCACCACTGGGAGCTTTACCCCACCCCAAATCCCCCTTCCCTTAAACACCAATGAACACCAACATGCCCAGCTCTACAAGGCACTCACCGTCCAACTGCCAGCACACAGATTCTGAATTGCTCCTGCTGAAGCCTCTAGGATGGCTGGAGTCTTGCTTTCCTTTAACAGAGAGATGTATATCCGGACCACTTCTGGCTGGAAGAGGAGCTCGTAGCCTGCCAGGGAGGTACAAGGAGGAAGAGCTTACTCATAACCTCTACCAGTACCCAAGACCAAGCAACAGAGTTGCTCGAAGGAGCACTGCTAGGCACTCTGCTCTTTGGTACACAGTAGGACAGGTTGTCCCTCAGCAACAGAAACCCCAGATCAGTCATCAATTTCGGACTTCAGAATATAGTCTTTTGGGGCAGAAGTAGCTGAACTAAAGCCCATGGCTAACAGCTGCTGCTCAGCTAGCCACTGATTTGCTGCTGTGATTTGCTGCTCTCAAGGTTGGAATCCTTGGAATGAGGTTAGATGTCTGCCTTGGAATGACCCTTCCTCATGTTCACACTTCCTCTAGGCAAGGCATTTTAGTTTAAAATCCTGCCTGTCCTTCACGTCCAGGAGAGAAGAGCAGGCAGGACACTGACAAGTCTAAGACCACAGCAGTGGTCACAGAGGCTCTTTGCAGGGCTGCATCACCAGGCTGTCCCTCAGCTCCAAGGGCAACAGCTCCTTCTGCAGCCCCTACAAGCCTGCTCTGAGGTAGCACTAGCCTTCATCAAGACCAGCAAGCCTCCTCATGGCTGCCTGAAGCACAGCTTGTGAGTTTGGGCAACCAGAAGCATACTACTTTCAAGTCAAACCTCTGCCCATTTGAGAGGCTCTCTTCAGTGGGGAGAAAGAAAATATATCAACGCCACCACTTTCCAGACTGCTTGTGGGAAAGCAGCCCTACACACTCAAGTCCTAAACACACTAGACAACATACCTTTGGCTGGACTTGTTCTTTTGGGAAAATCCACTGTATCTGCACCAGGATCCTCAGGGAGCTTTTTACCTTTAAAGGGCAAGCACACAGGCATAAGACACCTCATTTTCCCATCCACATCAGCCCAATAGCATTTTGCCACTTGCTACACGAACAAGCCCAGAGGTGAGCAGAAGCTACCAACACATGCCACCAAGGACATTAGTCACATTGCAGGCAGCACAAGGCCAGCTGCAGGAGAACAAAGAGCTCAGGAAGGTACCCAATCATTTTCACCACAGAAAAATTAAAACCAAGAGCACACTCACCTCTGGAGAACCATTCGTCTATTGGCGAAGCGGAGAGGAGGACAGGAGAGAGAGGAGGCAGGAGGAGAGAAGTGCCGACAGCATCATGGGGCAGATCGTTTGGCAAGAAAGCAAAGGGAAGGGGAAGGGACAACACATAAGAAAAGGGAAGACGTGAAGTTAGTGGTTATCTATCCACCACCATCCCATCACCACAGAAACCCACCAGGGCACCATTAGCTCGTGTCAAACACTTTGAGTGAACCAAGCAGTAACTCCCAAAGCCAGGGAGTCCACAAGCCACCGTGTTTCCAGAGAAAGCCACAAGTTAGCCTTCACACAAGAGATGTGAGACTTGCACAAAGATCCCAGACCACCCTCAAGCCCCAATGAAGCAAGTGTGTCTTTATGTCACCACCCAACGAACCTTTGCCCTTCTTGGCACCGAAGCAGCTTGCAGCGTGGGGCCCAGCATTGTTGGTGGGGACCAGAGGAGTCTCTTGGTATCGCTCAGCATGGGGGATCTCACGATGGACTTGGTAAGACAAGTTTCTCAGCAGGCACACACAATTCTCCACCAGCTACAGAAAGCCAGACAGTTCTACTCAGAGCAGCACGTGCCTAGTCCATACGTCTGAGCAAAAGTTACAGTCACTGACTTAATCACAGCCCTACTGTAGGGTCAAATATTCCTACTGCCAACTGCTGGCTGAGAGCCCAACACCTGGTCACACAATACATGGGTCACACCCCACAGAGGCTCTCCTCCCAAGCATGGAAAGGCAGATGCCTGGTTTGAGTGTTCCTCAGATAGCTCTGTCAGATCAAATTCTTTGATTCCCCTCCATCTTCCGTCCTTATCAGGAAGAACCCAGGAACAATCCCGGAACAGCAGAGCACTGTGTATCTTGCCCTGCTGCACTGGCTCAAGTAGCACCCCCTCTGTAGTACCTTGCTATCTGAGTCCTTCTGGCCAATCTCAGACTGGATGATGTATATCAGGGCATCCACCAGCCCATCACATTCTCGCAGCTTCCGACGGGCTTCACTCCGCTCTGAGCTCACGTTCCTGTCAGGTAAAAGAGATACAGCATGGGGGAGACAGCTGAGGGCAGGCAAGGAGCAGTCCACACCCCACTCCCAAAAGAGCTCAAATCAATGGAAGGCTTCTCTCTGGCTTCTCTCTACAGAGAAACTCCTCCAGTGCCAAGGAGCATCACCACATCATCAACAGTAGCCGTCCCAGGAGCTGCTCCTCCACAGCCAGCAAAGCAGTCCCTTCCTACTCCAGGATGCAGTGTTACAGCAGCCCCAGTCCACTCCAGCTCTCTGCCAGCAGTTCGTAGCCCCCCCCTCCCTTACCTAAGGCATCCAGCAGTGTTGGTAAGTACTGATTCCCACTCAATATGACGGGGTTTTGAGTCCTCATTGGGTTCTCGCTCCCAGCCTGAGCGGGGGATGACAACCTCATCAGTCAGGGCATGCAGTGCATGATCCACAATGGCCATCTTGATGGAGTCATGCGAAGACAGGTTCCACAGTGTTCCTGCAAAGCCACATACAGAAGGTGCTTGGTCAGGGCACGTGGGCCCTACATCTCACCCAACAGGTTAGTGCCTCTTCACCTCCCCAGAGCCGTTACCTGTGATGACCTCCGTGAGGTCCATATCGTGGGTCTTTCGTAACAGGCGCACCAGAGCAGGCACCCCATCGCAGTTCTTGATGGCAATCTTGTTGTCTTGGTCCTTGCCGAAGGAGATGTTCTTAAGGGCACCGCAGGCACCATAATGCACCTCTTTCTTGGGGTGGTCCAACAATCCCACCAGCACCGGAATGCCTTTCAGCTTGCGCACCTCCGTCTTCACCTTGTCGTTACGGTAACACAGGTGCTGCAGGTAAGCAGCTGCATTGGACTTGACAGCATCCAGGCGGAAGCTCAGCATCGCTATCACCTCTGGCAGCTCTGGCTGACGCCAGTTGCCCGGGGCCGGCGCTCCTTTCCGCAGGCTGTCCAGGCTGGCCAAGCTGCCCCGCTCATGCTGAGCCAGGGGGGCCCAGTAGTACCGGTCAGGAGCCACTTCATCCACCAGCATGTCTTCGTAACTCCTAGGAGAGGAGACAGCAAGCATCAGCGTGAGCCCTATGCCCAGGCGGATGCTGTGCCTCCTTCAACGCAGCAGAGGATGGGGAAAACACACACAGTATGCAGTCACCACTACTTGCTGCAGCATACCTTCAAGGGGAGGGAGCCAGGCTGCAGAGCAGCGCTGTGATATCTTCCCTCTCCCCATACAGCTGCACAAGGCCCAGCTGCAGCCTGGAGGCCAGCCCCAGGTATCTCCAGGATGGATCGGGAAGCAGGAGGTTCCTGAGCAGCCCCAATAGCAATTACGGTCACTTCCCTCCCACCAGATCTCGCTTCTGGGTCAGACACAGAATTCTGCTCTCCGTGTAACCTCCACAGTGGCAAGACCCAGCCCCGAGGCTGAGCCAGCCCACATAACACCACAAATAACTACTCAGGCCCATGGCCACTAGAGGGCAAATTCATCCCACATTAAAATGCTGGTGAGTGCAAATCACAGAAATTCCCCAGGCCTCTACACCAGCCACCCTAGTGCTCGGTACCAGCAAGTCTTCTACCTGGCAGTAGCGCACACAGCCCACTACATACACCCAAAGCATACAGAATCCCCAACTTCCACCCTATTTTTAGGTCACTGGCAAGCCTCAATGGCAAATATAATCTTCCCCCCACCTGGGCAAAGGAATTTGGTAGTCACCAGCAGAAGGGGACAGGAGGGGCCGGGGCTGTGCTACCCTCACTGCTACATTGAATGCGACCACTGTGCTACATACTGCGTTTGCATAGCCAAGGCCCAAGATGAGGCTGTGTCCCTGGCTCTCATCTGCTCAGCCACCTTCAGATCCCACTTCTAAGCTCTCAAACCCAACATAGGAAGGTCCCTATCACTGACTGAGTGAGTACAGAAAGTTGCAAGAAAGGATGGTGACAAGTTCTGCTCCCTACACAACCCCCACCTACAGTCTCTGGTATAGGACTTGCCCAAACCACAAGTTCCAGGGGCGCACAGTCACATGGGCTGGCAACTAAAGAATACTGAGCAGTCTGGTGCCTGAGAGCATCACGCTGGCCACCAAGACCACCTCTGCAGCAGAACAAGGAAGGAGCAAGACAGCTGCCCAGTGCCAACAACACTAAAAAGGCACCTCAGCTCTTGCCAGCACGGCCTGCAGCTGGCCTCATCCCCATGCCAAGCCTTTACCACCCCAAGAGGGATATAGGATGGAATAGCAAGACAAGGGAAGGCAAGAGAAGCACTCCTGTGCTGCTGCTGAGCCTCCCTGCAGGCAGGGAGCTCCAAGCAGAGTCACGCAGAGGGGACAAGGCCACTTACAGATAGCACACACACCACACTCTGCCTAATGCACTCCTTGTCCCCCACGTGCCTGGCAAGCTGCCTCTCTGAAGGAAGTCATTAAACACCAGGCCCCTGCTCAAGACAAACAATCTTGGAGGCAGGGGGTGGGATGCTGCTCTTGCTTGTTGCCATCTCGGTGAGCCAGTCAGCTGAGCGAGATGGTAACTGAGAAGGCAGGGGACAAGCCAAGCTCAACAGTGCCTGGATTCCACAGATTGCTGTGATCTTTATCGGTCTGCATGGGGAGGGAGAGCAAGCTCATGGGGCCGCAGGAAAGGGCTGCACAGATCCCTGTCTTCTGGACTCTGCCTTATCCCTTTTGTCCAAGGGGCATGCTGAGGGGCCAGACGGGGGCTCAGGACTGCCAAAGCTGGTTTCTCACATGCTGCTCAAGTCAGCCTCACTGGCTCTCCTCTAAACCAGCACACACTTCACAACACAAGACTGGGGAAATCAATCTGAGAGAACAACTGCCCTAACTGGTTCAACACAGCAACAGAAACGCTCGTGCTGGCACAAGCCAAAAGGACAAAGCTCCTCCTTCAGTTGCTTCAGCAGCCAAGAGCTACTGGGGACTTACACGATGCGCCCTGAGAGATGGGTGGATCCCTGACAGGGGCTGGCAAATGCCTCCTTTTCCTTCCTCTCAAGCCTCTGCTTCTTGTCTTTAGAGCTAAGGAGCCTGCGGTGAGCCCTTTGCCTGTCCCCACGGCAGAAATGGATGAGCAGTCCAGCCCACTGGCAGCCCCTCCCCATCTCTGGGATCCAGGCTCAGACTCTCACTCCAGTCTTATCTCAGCACTATTCAAGTTCACTCCAGCACCTTCCCAAACCCCACTTAGCAGCACAGGCAGCAAGCAGAGCAAGCTGATAGGCTTACCCAGCCAGCATCCACAGTCACTTGTATGAGAGAACTGTACAAGCTACCAGTCCCTGGCAGCCATAGCCTCCGGCAGGTAACGTTCCAAGATGCCTGCAGCATGGACCACCAAGCCCCTGTTCTACCTGTCTGAGGCAGATGTACAGCAGTCAGGCTGGAAGAGCTGCTGATCACCCACAGCAGAATGAAAGGGAGAAGCTGCAACTGCTGAACAGGTCAAGCAGCCTGTCCCACCCTGCAAGAGCATTCCCTAGGGCACTGCAGCACTGAGCCTTGTTTGCTTCAGCCCCAGGCTCAGCACGACTCCTTCAGGGCTGCCTGCCGCTCTCAGCTTGGCAAGAATGCAACGGTGAGGCTGCTGCTGCTTCAAGCAGACATCAGGCACATTTCCCAGCACATAAACCAGACTGGGGCATAGGACAAATACTGCAGCGCTCAACCTCAGCCAGTGAAGGAGCAGCTGGATCCTTCTCACCATGCTAATAGAACAGGAAGTGCAGAGGAAAGGGCCCAGAGCCATGTCCAGCCACCTCGTGGAACTCCTTGCTGCAGGACAACTGGTTCAATTAGCACTGAGTATTAACCACCAATTAAGCACACAATTAATTAGAAGCAGATACAAGATTTCCCCTGCACGAGCCACACCTGACTCGCTCGTGGTGCTGTCCCTCTTTCTACTCACGCTGCAGTGAACACTTGAAGGACTTAATGGCATAAGCTGTTGCAGAGAACGTGAAGTATTTTAAGGCAATGCAACACAAATTATGTTCAAAGTAATCCATTACATTACATCTTGTTACGTCAAGGTTGGACTTTATCTTGTGGGTCTTTTCTAACCTAAGTGACTCTATGATTCCTTTGAAAAGAACTGAGTTAAAGGAACCCTAGAGCAACCCCCTGCCCCAACACCTGCTGCCACACACTTGACACCCCAATACCTGAGCCGACGTCGAGCATCGGATGGCGTCCCTGCTCTCCTGGCTGTGCCATAGTCAGACATAAGCCCGTAGTCCACATCATCGAAGCCCACACTGCGTTGGTCGTCTTCTAGGCCATATGACTCAGGGTGGAAATGGTTGAGGTCCATGTTACTGCCCCCGACTCGCACTTGAGGCTGGGGGCCATAGATGTCCTGGCGGCTGGGGGCCCGGTAAGCGTCCATAGATGGGCGATAACGCTCGTCAATGCGAGTGACACGGGACAGGCTGCCGTAGCTGTGATCGCTGCCCGGGTAGCTGTCATCATAGGGGCGGCCATAGCCATCGGGGTAATGGTAGTTGCGAGGAAGCGTGGCTGTGCCTGGCTGGCTCAGGTAGCTGCCAGGGCCACCGTTGCCATTCTTGCGGAAGTTCCTGTCCATTGTCTGGACGTAGTTGCTGGTGACAGGAGAGGTTTCCAAGGGTAACCCATCAGGCCCCATGGGGACCTGCTGCACTGTCCGGGTGGTCACAGTCTTCACCACTTTCTTCACCTAGAGAGATGGACATAATGTATATTCCCATCAAGAAATCCTGTCCCACCCCACAGCCCTGTGCCCTTTGAGGCCCCTTCCAGGCCAGCATCTCACTCTGGGCAGATTTCACATAAACAGTGAGCTAGTGATGATCACAGCTGTGACACTCCAGCCACCGAGTCCCTAGCTGGAGTCCAAGCCATCTATGCCCTCCCCAGGCACATACCGTGGTCTCTGTGCGCCGGGTTGTCCCATCATCCGATGTCTCCACAGACACAACAGACATGGCCCCTTCTGGGTCCTCCTCCATGGTGTACGTCTCCTCCACGATCTGGCCTGGATCCTGCATTCTGGGGATTGTGCTGTACAAGAGGTGGCTGTGGTCCTGGGGGGAGCAGGAGCAGGCAATCAGCCCTCACCACCAGCGCAGCTGACACGTAGCCAGAGAAGGAGATCTCATACCCTATGGAGCCCCAGTATCCCCTTGTACAGCAGTATGTATCACAAAACGTGCCCTGAGCCCATTCAGTCAAGGTGGCCACATTAGAAACACAAGTTCCCCTCTCCCAGCTACATTCCCCCCACGGTCCCATCCAGCAAGGAGGATGCCCACAGCTTCATTCCTCTTACCTGTGGTCCGTTGAGTTTCAGATCTGGGAACTTCTGTCTTTCCAGGTCAGCATCACCCAAGAAACGGCCGTTCTGAAATGCACATCACCATTGCAGGCCTGTTACCCAACCACTCCCCTGACAGGATTGCAGCTGTCCCCTTTCCTGCCAGCCCCAGGTCCCACGCTGGCTCTGACAGCCACAGCACATGCCATACATCACTCCTCAGGTCCATGTAGAGGCAGCAAGCCACCACCCAGCCCAGCTGAGGGAAGTTACAGGACATGGCCCTCAGCCCACCTCCCCCACACTCCCTGCATCTCACTCAAATTCCCTGATGGAGAAGCCAACAGCCCCACTTCCCAGGGTGGCCCTGGAGACCTTTCCTATCTCCTGATGCAGGAGTGACATCCCACAGGCTACCAAGGATTGCAAGGGAGCACGCAGACACTCAGCAGCTGATTGCTGGGTGCTGCAGCATTACCTGTTCACACTGCTCCTCCAACCACCCTTTCCTATCCCACATTTCTCCTAGCAGCATCACCTTTCACAGACAGAACAGTGGATGTCTTCTATGTGACACTGTGCGCCAGCCCTGAGGACACCCTCCCCAGAACAGCCCAGGAAAGTGAGAGCAGGACAGAGACCTTGAGCCAAGGCAGATTAAACCACACTTAAAGCCCTGTAGAGACGCTCTCACAGTCCTGGCTTGGCTACCCCAGGGATAAACCAAGATTCCAGGAATGTGCCCACTGCCACACGAGAGGAGACACAGACACATCCTCACAGCTAATACACCAACTCACGTTCCACCTTCTGAGAAGTCAGGTGGAACAGGGAGGGATGCCCAAGTACTGAACACAGCCAGCCTTAACTGCTCACGGAGGAACAAAGCCAGAGCTGACCTGGCAGCAAGACCCTCCAGGCCAACACCTCCCTAGAAAGATCCAGACAGGTTTGCACATCCCCAGCTCACATCAGCCCCAGCCACGTACAGCACTATCAGCATTATGTGACCAGCATTGCCCTCTTCCGCCTTGTCTCCAAGGAGGGCCAAAGGGAGCCAGGCCCAGGGCCATCCCCACTGAGATGGGATTGACAGGGACAGGGGCTCTGGGAGCCTCTGTGCCCACCTCTGCCAAGGGCCTTTTTTACCTGGTGCCGCCGGGAGAGTGTGCCGTTGGCCAAGCCCGGGCCGGCGTCCTGTGGGGAGACCCGCACTCGTTCCAGCTGGGCTGAGACATGGCGCCGCTCCTCCTCCAGCGCCCGTGTCAGCTTCTCAAACTGCGCCTCCTGCTCCTTGACAGAGGCAAGGATGCTGGCGGTTGACTCCACTTCCGAGTCATCCATGGGTGACGGTTACCCAGGACGGGCGGGGAAGGGGCGAAGGGCACAGGGAGGCACAAGCAGAGCTGGCTTGGTGTCAAAGTGAGAGGAGGAAAAGTGACCCAGAAGGGGAGGAGCCCCACTCTTCACTGCACATGATTTGAGGGAGGAAAGGAGGAGAAAAAAAAAAAAAAAGAGGTCAGAAGAGACTGATTTCATTAAGACAGATTTTCAGAACAGGGGAAAAATAACAAGACGTATTCACAGCTCCTTCCAATCCAGAAAAAGGAGCAGAGGGGGACAGGACCCCCAGAAGGGGACTGCATGAACCCCTCTGAGAGCTGCCACCCCACCACCACCCCCCTCAAGTTCTTGTTGGGGCTCCCAGACCTGCAGCCATCCCAGGAGGTCCTCAGCCCACTGGTATGGGACAGGCACCGGCTTGGACCCCTCAACATCCCCTCCCAAAGAAAAACAGTGAATTAGCACACCACAACGAACACATTTTGACAGAGAGATCATTTTCTTCCATACAGACCTGTCAGAGGAGGAAGCTCGGGTGTGATTGGCAAAGGCGCGGGACAGCCAGGTCTAGACGTAGAGAGTCATGGGAGAAATAGCCCAGCCACCACAGGGAGGAAGCAGGAAGAAGAGAGCTGCAGGGACAGCAGGAGAATGGGGTCAAATCACCAGCAAACTTGAATCAGAAGGCAGGGAAGGGGACACAGGCTGAGGAAGGGTCTCCTCTCCTTCTGAAGAACGGGGCTGGGACAGCTGCAGGCTCAGCACTGTCTCTGCAACAGCTCCCTCAGATACTGCAGCCCCTCCAACTGCTCCTGCTGATGAGGAACACCACCGGCCTGGCCCTCCACCTCCTCAGCCAAGCCCCGGCAAGCCCACAGGAGGTTTTCCCAAACCCGCGTAGTCACGGCAGGCGTGTGGGGACTCGCTCGAGCCAGGCAGCCAACGCAGGAACTGCTTTCCCACGGTCTCCAGCACAGCACCAGCTTTGCCCACTCTTCCAGTGCCAACCCAGGGCCAGGAACACAGGCACTGCCACCCTTACACAGTACCCATCTCCTCCAGCCCCTCACCCCCAGCAGCCCTGTCCCTCCAGTTTCAGCCTGAAGCCAGTGCTGGGTCAGAGGCACTCAGAGCAGAGTGGGTTTTTGTTTGTTTTTTTTTTTAACATCATTTTTAATTCTTACTTATTTTCCACATTAACTCAAGAGTATTCAGATTAAACACTTCCTAAAATGCCTCCCTCGCTGCCAATGAGTCCAAATAATCTCCTGTGGCTCTGCCTGCCCCAGAGCTTCCCACAGACTCCCAAGGAGTCCATCTGCCCCAGCACCATCAGACATCACTGTGACCAAATCAGCAAAGCAGGGTGGATTTTTTCCATGTGCTTCAGAGGCTGCCTGCAGCACACCCCAACATCTGGTTGCCACCACTCTGTAGTCTGTCTTCACCAATTAAAAAAATCCAGTTCTACGTGTGCCTGTGCAGTGCCCAGCAGAGATGAGACTCCAGGTCACCATGCTTCCCTGTCCCAGCCCCATAAGAACTCAGCTTTCACCCTCAAATTAAACACCCCCCACCCATGGTGGGCATCCCTCTGATTCGAGGGGGGGGGACTCAGCTCCTCAGCCTCCAGGGCCACCCTAGAGCTTGGTGACAGCCCCCACAGACACAAGGCAAGGTCGCAGTGCCCAGCCCCATAGCCTGTACTGCTGTGAGGCTGCAGGAGGGCAGTGCTTGCAGTCCCATGCAACGCAGCCAGCAGGTGCCCAGGCTTCCCCAGAAGCATGGGATGGTCCTACCACCCACAGACACCCTATGCCAACAGAGCACCCAAGATCCCAGCCAGAACCATTGCTGGCAGGTTCCGATTGGAGGAGCACTCACTTCCAGCACAGCATTTCACCAAGCCCTTTAAAAGGAAGAAACAGCCCCTGACAGAAAAGAGCTCCTGCACAACACAACCCTCCACACGCAGCAGCACTGCGGGAGTTTGCTGCTGCTGCTGGAAGGTACGCGGTGGGACAGCCACCCCAGTAGATCCTCCCAGCTCCACACAGCCACCAGGCTGGCCCCACACAGCCAGCAATGCTGCTCTGGCCCATGTCCCCACTGGTCCCCACCTCCACACGTCCCCTGGGAACACAGCCCAGAGAATGTGGATGCTAACAATGGAACTCGCAGTGCCATTAAGGGATCCAGATAAGGGGCTGGAGCAGCCATGAGGCTGTTTCCTTCCTGCCCCTTCCACAGGGAGTAAACATACAGCAGCGGGGGAAGGAACAGGACCGGTCCTCACCCACTCTCGTTGCTCCCTTGCACTCACAAACATCCACCCCAGCAGAAGATAGAGCACAGCCCTTCCCCAGTACCAGCTGGCACACACACCCCAAGCAGCATCCCAGCCACATGCCTTCCCAGCTGCTGAGGGTCTGCCCCAAATCTCTGCCTTCTGCCAACTCCCTGCTGGCTCACATACCACAGTCCTGGGGAGCAGATCCCTGGGCACAGCCTTCTGCTGCCTGTCCATGGCAACTCAGGGCAAGAGCCATCTCCAGACTGAGACACAAAGCAGGAGGGAAGAGGAGGGAGCAAGCTGCATGTGACAGCTCCAAGCTGAGTGAGCTGCATCCCACAAAGCAAAGGACGAAATTCCAGGGATTGCTTTGCACCCATTCCCCCCTCCTCGTCCCCCGCCTCTAAAGATACAACTACACAGAGCATTTTTCCGAAGCCAGACCATGACCATCTTTGAGGACGGCTTCATGAAAGCCTTTTCATCATGAGAGGCACTCTCTGACACACCCATTACTTAAAAAACCCAGCAAGCCAAAAATATTTCAGCTGGCTTGGTTCAGGGCAAAACCAAAAAGCCTGAAGAGAAAGCACATCCCCAAGCAGCTCCTACCCCAGGGCACGAGGAACACCGCAGTGCTCATCCCACACCCCCCAGGGACCAATGCATGCACCCAGAATGCTTGACACCCCAGTCCTTCTGGTCTCATTTTCCCCACTTTCCAGTGCCAGGACAGCTCTGTACTGCTCTCTGAGCCGCTGAAGCTAGTCTACAACAGAGATGTGCTGTGCTGAAGAGCCCAGTGGAAGAGTTCTGGACCTTTTTCCTAGACCCTTCTGTTCCCGACTCTTGGGATAGTTGCCTGCCCCAAAACCAAATACTTCACCTGGAAAAATAACTTTCAGGGACCAATCACAGCCATACCCACCTGGAGTTCACCCACACCCTACTCTGCTGGAGGATGGAGTTCAAGCCTTGAAGGCTCCCCACCAGGAAAGGTTCCTGTTGGCCAGGGAGACTGACCCTAAGCTGGCAGACAGGGAACAGGACACCACAGGCAGAGCATAGACAAGATCCTACAGATAAGACACAGCAGGCTTGACAAGCACCAACTGCTGCAGTGCATAAAGCAACTCAAGCATACAGGCCCTCTGCTGGGTTTTCACAAGGACCCGTTCCGGCCCCACTCCCAAGACGGCTGCAGTTAAGGTCGCTCCCTCAGCACTGAGGATTTTTTTGGGCAAAGTTCAAGCCAGGAAGACAGAAGCCACCGCCACCACATCAGCCCTGCCCAGCTCCCTGCTAGGAGGCACACCTACAGCCCTTGTCATGGCACAGAGGGAGACAGTATCACAGCAGCTCGGGCTGCCATTCCCCACCCCCAGCAACTTTCCTGTCTGTTGGTGCCCCTCACACACCTGTTCCACACAGGACAAGGTTTGTTCCCCCCACAGGACACCGCCCGCAGCTGCAGGCAGAAGCAGAGCTGCCTCCTCCTCCACCAGGACAGACACAGCCCCTCACCCTGTGCTGGGTCACAGGGCTGGAGGAGACGTGGCAGAGACAGTAGGGCTGAGGCCAGGCAGGCCTGCCAGGCACGCTGCCTCAACTGCTAGACAAGAAAAATGGCAACATCGCCCCAGTAATTAGCCTTGCCCTATCCATTTGAGGGGCTCAGAGCCAGCTGGCTGCCCGCCCTTCAGCAAGGAACACGGACAGCTCTCAGGACCAGGACCCTGTCCTCCCCAGGGAGGAAGCAACAAATTCTCCAGGTTCCATCTACCTATCGTGATGCACCTAGTAAAAACAGAAGCCCCATCAATAATTGAAGCCTGCAATTGTCTGAGCTCTCAGTGCATTACACTTGATGCTCTGCACTGGTTCACATCCCCACTAATTCACCACAGGCTCTCGGTCAGTCTCAATTAGCTAAAAAATAAATGAACCAACATCTCTGGCATCTTTCCACACTCCTGAGCAGAGGGTCCAGGCTCAGAGAGCAATGAGCAGCCCTCACACTGCGCAGGGAGGCAAGCACTAATGCTAATCAAGGTGCAGTAGGTCAGCACTGTTTGAGGTAGGGAAGCCGTGAGTTGAACACAAACACATGGAATGGGATCATGATCAGGAGAACACAACAATCTTCTGGATGCACCTCCGAAGCCAGAGCAGCCCATGGCCCACCCTGAGAACAGCCACAGGGAAGCAGTATGGCTGATCTACAGCTCCCACATGTGAGGAGGAGAGCTGTGTCCAAGGCAGATCCTTATCCAGAAGCCTGGAGGTTGCAGAGGACACAGAATGGACTTTGGACAGACTGCTGCCCATGCAGGAAGGACAGTCAACATCCCAGGAGCTACTTGTGCTGACAGGACCACTCCCTGCCCCACGGGTGGCCCAGCCCATATCACCAGGCCTTGGCAGGAGTTGAGGCAGGAGGAACCACGAGGAGCGGCCACAGTGAAGAGAGTTACTCTGCGCTCATAGCACACAACTGGTCCAACCAGCAGCAGGACAGTGGCCCAGCCTGCCTCACTTACTGCCACGAGGGCTGTGGTCTCTGTTAGGAAAGCCTCCTTTGCAGAGGGAGTTACCTGGAGGGATGCAGGCAGACACAATAGCAGGCCGTATAAGGGAAAGGGCCAGCAGCCAAGGCAGGATGATAAGAGGGGAGAGATAAGAGCAGGGTGGGGCCTGCGCACCAGGCTGGAGTGAGGAAGCAGACGTGGCACACACACACACCCCCAACAAGGGCAGGAATGCACGATAGAGATCAAGTCCCAAGGACCAGCCTGGACACACACAGAGGTTGGGAAATGTGGTGGGCAACCTTCTGGCAGGAGACAAGCCCCACCAGGAACAGGGCAGATGCTCAGTGCCTTCTGCTGCACCAGGGACCAAAGAGCTGGGCCCAGCCCACACAGGGCAATCAGGGCTGCCCCCGGGGAAGGAGAAAGGAACAGCACGAGACTGGCCACAGAAAGAAAGGGCTGGCCGCAGAGAGCAAGGCTTGTTCTGCTGGTATGTCAGCAATCCAGCCCCAGGGCAGCTGTCCCGGGGTGCTCCGCAGGGTGGGGGCTGCCACACTCCAAAGCCACTGTCCAACCCAGGCAGGGTGAGACCTCTAGGCAGGCTCAGAGAGCTGGGCCCAGGGCCCCCCCTTCCTGCCAGCAACACCCAGCACATCACCCCAAGGGTCCCCTTCCCGCATGCCCCCCACGTGCCCAAGGACAGCAGGGAGGCGGGGGCCTGCCGCTCCTGCGCTGAGCTCCCACCCCAGTCCCCCAGCCTGGGGGTTTCACATGTTGGGAGCCCTTTAGCAGCACAAAGGCGGCTCTCTCCTCTCTGTGGGAATTTGCAGCTGAGCGCTCTGCAGGGACAAAGGGATTTCACAGGCACATCCACAGCCGGCCAGCCTCCCTCCCCCCGGCGTTCCCGCTTCCTGTCACAGTAGCACCAGACCTCAGGGGCACAGCAACAAACAAACACCAAGTGCCGGATTCTGGGAACGGGGCCAGAGCATTCCTGGGGCAGGCTGCACTCCGGCGGCCAGCAGGCTCCTGGGCCCCGCAGGGAAGGGGTAGTCCCCAGCTCCCCACCCTGAGGAGCTCCAAGGCAGCTCCCCGGCAGCTCCTGGGCCCTATGCCTTGCTCTAGGGACAGCAGCCACCAGGATGAGGGACACGGAAGCCCCTACGCAAGCAGAATGCTCCAAAACCCATAATTCTGCACCCCAGCTCCAGCCACCCTGCTCCCTACCACCACATCCCTGGCCTTCACTCCACCTCTCCCCCCACCCACCGACAGGCTGAACTTTCACATTCAGCCGCCTCTCTCCCACAGGGAAAGCAAACACCAGCCCCGCACTGCTGAGATAAGAGCTGTACTACAGAGCTGAGGGTGCAAAGTCCCTTCAATTAAATCTCATTAAATCACATGGCAAGAGCTGCCCCCACTGAGCCCAAGCAGACGGGCAAGGGCACTGCACCCACCTGGGAGCTCACATCTAATGCTGGCTGCCTCCAAGCAGGAGGCTGCAGCACAGAGGCCCGCACTCTCAGCAGCCCTAAAGGAAGCCTCCCTCCATCCAGCCGCAGGCACAGGCACCCACGGTCAGCAAAGCCCAGGGCACAAACAGCACATCTCAGCACCAGACCAGCCATCAGACAGGGGGATTTCACTCCATTCCTAAGGCAGAGCTCTCTCTACAGCCATGCTTCCCTCTTCCCAGCAAAGCCACTTGAGATCATTTCCTCTTCCAACAACTGCAGCCCCCACATGGCTTACTCATGTCAGAGGGCTGACCAGGGCACAAAGGCTCAGGGGGCTGGGACTAACAGGGAATTGCCCTGACAGCGCTGCACATCAGGAGGGCACTGCACCTGGCTTGTCCAGAGAGTGCCAGCCAGGGAAGTCTGCCAGCCCTACCAGGAATTCCAAAGTCACAAGGAACAAAGGAGATGGAGAAGAGCAGGAGCACGAAATCCCCCACCTAGCCCCATGAACGGTCTCTCCCTGTCCGCCATAACAGACACCCAGACACAAAGGCAGCTTCCTTTCCTTCTCTGCCCATCCCACACACTAACCCGCAGCCAGGCTGGTCACACACCTCTCCCCACAAAGAGCAAACAAGCAGGCGGTGAGCTCATGCTTGGGGTGGGAGCGGCACACAGGGTATCTCCAAGATGGCCCTGTGGCAGCAGCAGGACGCCCTCCCCTCACTCTGGATGGCCTCAGCTCCTGGGCAGGCAGTGGGCTGAGTCACAGCACCCATCAGCCAGGGCTGGGCAGGAGGAGGCAGCCAACAAAAGCCCATCTCCATTCAGCATGACCTCATCGGATGCCCCCGCTCTCTAATTGCACGTATGAATCCACTCCGAGTGAATTTAGAGGACCTTGCCAAAAGGAGTAATGAACGGGTGAAGGAAAACCATGGGGGAAGCATCCTACCCCAGCCCGCAGCTCAAGCTGCTCCCCAGCCCTACATTTGGCTGCAGATCCCCTTGGCCCGCTTGCTGAGAGGCAGCTTCCCAGGCTCCTGCAGCATCCAAGGGGAAGGAAACCTGCATTTCCTGGTCAGACGGGAAATGACATCGTGGCTTCCCTTTCCCGTATGCTTCTAAACACCACGTCCTGCCAAGGGCTGCTCCCCACTGCCCCAGCATAGCACACAGGCACCTGGGACAGGGCATGGGCACAGCCACCCCACCAGCCAGCACAGCACGGCTGGGCCCACTCCCCAAGGGACGCATCCTACCTCCAAGGACTGCATGTGAGGATCTATCGTGCGTGGTGGTTGCGTGCTCCTGCCTGAGGCAGCAAGCATCTCACAAGCAGAAGGCAGCAGGTGCTAGATCCCAGCCCCAAGCAGTCTCCCATGGGGACACAACCGTGCCCAGAAGGCTCTGAAGATGGGCTCAGTATTTGCAGAGCTGAGGAGGCAATAGCACCATAACCCTGCAGACACCTGCTTGCTGGGGCTGCAGTAGAGGCTCCACAGCACATCCAGGCTGTCCCCTGCTCCCCCAGTAGCTTCTGCGAGCATCAGACAAGGCCATCTCCCCCCCACCACTCCCCACACACACCTTGAAGCAACTCAGCCCGCCCGGAGCCAGGCACGGCAAACAGCTGTGCATGCAGCAACATGCTTGGAAGAATGCGTTACTCCACTGGGCAAGGGGCCTGCCAGGAACACGCAAACATGGTGACCCACCCTCCTAGGTCGGAAAAACTCGTCTTTGCAGTTCACCATGCTCCCTCCCGCCCGGCACAGCTACCCACGCGCTGCCCGGCGAGAGCCAGCACCACTTCCCTGGCCTGCCGGGCCAGTGCTGGGAGCATTGCTGCAGAGGCAGACCAGATAAAACAGCAAATCTGAGGCCCGAGCACTGTGTAAAAGGTGGGGAGAGGAACATTCATCAGGTGAGAACAGACGGACACCTTCTTCCTCCTGGCCTGGGTAGAATCAGTTCTCCATATTCACCTCCTCTGAGACTGTCGTGCTCCTGGGAGTGATCCCACCTGCGTCGCCCCTAATAATTGGTCTCTACCAGCAATTCTGCACTTGCAAAAGTGGCATGAGAGCAGCTCATCCCCCAGCTGTTCTCCAGCCCTTGCTCAGAAGCTGACACAGGTGAGATCCATGCCTTCCAGGCTGCCCACACCAGGCCCAGGCCAGAGTAGCAGGAAGGCAGTGAACTTTGAGCAGCGTTCACTGTAATTGGAGCCAACGCCCATAGGAACAGGAGCCATCAGGGCCAGAACAGAGACATGACAGTAGCTCCTGCCCTTGCACAGGAGCCCAGCAAGCTGTTGCTGCCACCAGCCCATCCAGTGCTGGCTGGGACCTTTCCTGGGGTCACCTACATTCTAGAAGAGTACCCAGACCCACAGCAGCACCCAGCCAGGCTGCAGGAGGGCCAGTCCCAGGGCTTGCTTTCCCATCCTGCTTGCCCAACTCCCTCCAGCCTCTACCCTCCTTGCTGCGTGGCAGAACTGGCCACTTCTAGATAGAAACCTCCAGTCTGTGTTGCTGAGTTGGGCACCCACACGTCTACTGACACCACACCAGCACCCACAGCCACAGAGCCACCCCCTCCTTCTGCCTCACCAACAGGCCGGGCTGTGGTTTCACAACCTGTTTAGGCCACGCAGGCAGAAGAAATCCTGCTCTCATCAGCACAAGCATCTGAGCAACCAACTGTTTAGAATCACATCTACAGAGGAAAGAAATGCTCAGCCCAGATCAGACCCCCAGCCCACACAGCCACAAACATGTCTGCAGTGGACAGAGGCCAGAGTGCTGCGGCATGAGGTCACCATGGAGCTGCAGCACACAAGGTAGGGGCAGGAGGACAAACTGTCCAGGTGTCAGCCCCTCAGTGACCAACCCCTGGAGGGTGGCTGGTCCCTCTGAAGAGAAAGGAAGCATGGAACCTGCTGCCAGCTCATTACCACCTGCCTGAGCCCCAACACCCACGTGCACCAGGAGCACATCAGGCACTGCACCACCCACCAGCCTCTACCTTAACAGGAACACAGAGCAGAGGTAAAAGACAGGCAGTCCGGTAAGGGCTGTACATCCCAGCACCACACCTGGCATCTTGTGGTGCTTAGTCACCAACTTCCCTCCGCACCCCACCACCCACCTCACCCCTCCGTGCCGGGTTGCTCAGATATGGGCCACAATGAGGAAGCAGTACCACACATTGGGAAAACTCTGCTTCCTCTGTAAGGAAATAAGGAAGGGAGATGGACTGCACACTTTGGTGCAGGAGGACCTCACCACACCCAGGTGACACAGAAACATGAACCCAGCAGTCACCCCCCATCGGTCCATTCCTGTGTACCAGTTACTGGACAAGGAAGGCAGAGGGACACAGCAGCTCTCCTGACTGGAAGGCAGGCAGCTCAGCAGTAGACATGAGACACGCAGGAGCCAGACACACTCATGACCCAACACTCATCAGCCTACTGCCATGAGTCCCCGTGACAGGAACGGGCCAAGCCTGAAGAAACAGTGCTGCGTCCTTCCCGTCCCCAGCAGCCCCCTGCACAAGGGCAAGAGCCAACAGAAGGCTGCAGTCACCTAGGGGAACTCCAGTACTTTGTTCTGCAGCCTGCAGATCCAGCCCCTTCCCAGCAGCCTCACACTGAGGCACATTCCTGCACGCCGTGCCAGAGGACAACTTCCTCCACCAGCCAAGCCCTGTGTCACACACAGAGCTCTGAGACTGCCTGAATCACCCAACAGGTTTAGATTTTGTCACCACAGCCAGGCAACACCTGTTGCTTTTTATGGACCAAAATCAATTCCATGGTTCTGCTCCTTGTCAGCAGCAGAGCTAAGGCGGTGAGAACAGCACAGTGCAGAGACCTGTGTCTGTAGGGAGAGGAAGAAGCTCTGTGTATCCCTTGAAGCTGTCACTGCAGCCTGGGAAGGACAGGCAGGCAGCAAGACCACTGCAGGGCTGCTGGGGAGAGAAACTGGAATGCTCAAATAGCACTGTCCTCTAACGTTGCAGACAGTAGTCTGAGACCCCAACAGCCTTCCAGGTGTGGTCCAAGCCACGCTCTCACCTTCTGGGTACCCTAAACACACCCCTGGTGGGGATACAAGGGACCAAGATCTCATCTCCGGAGCAATAGTAGTAAGAGGCAACCCAAGGACAGAGCTGGGCCTCTCCCCCAACTCCCAGCCCATCCCTAGGGGAAAGAGGACCGTGAGGACTACTGAATGAAGTGATGCAGGGTGACCTTGTTGGATGAGAGGTACTGACCTAGCTGTGGCCCAGGCAAACCCGAAGCCATGCAGCACTGAGCACCTCCATCCTCCCACCCTTCCAGGAAGGTCCCACACAGGATCCCAGCAAGGGCTACATACCACGAGATAGTTGACTGCATGCAACAGAGGTTCAGTCAAACTCAGTTTAAGAACAGATTAAAAAAACCAAACAGCTGCCCCCCTCCCTTTTTTTTCCCCCCCTATTAAAGTGTGTGAGTAAACCCTGACAAGTCAGAGAGCCTGCCTCTGGCAAGCGTTGGCAACAGGGAAGGACGGTTCCCACAGCAAGCCCTGTGCTCTCAGACAGCAGTGTGCTGCAGGTACCAGGGAAAGGAGCAGAACAACAGCACGGCCCACAGCCACCACAGGCCAGCCATCATCCCATGTCACCATGTCCAGGACAAGGCATAGGCAAAGGAGGCCGGCACATGAGCGGCTCCCTGCACACCTGGGCCCTGCTGGTGCCAAGCTTCAGCTCCTTCCCCGCACCAAGCTGAGGACAGGCTTACTTCCAGCTCCACAGTGAGACATGACACAGAAGGAACCACCAGCAGCTGTACTTTGGTCCATGTACCAGGTGTTCCCCTCGGTGCCCAGCAGCCGGGCAGGAAAGCCCACCAGAAGGCCAGGTGCCATAGCCTAGGGAGGAGACCACCCAGCAGGGCAGGGACGGGCCTGCCCCCACCACAGAGCCTAGCTGGGCAGCGGGCCCTTCCCGGAGAGGGAGGCACCCGAAGACCCACCCCACCCCAACAATCGGAGGAAGCTCAGCCATCCCTGCTCCCTCACTCGAGGCTCAGGGGCACATCCGAGCTGCTGGAAGCCTTCCCTCGGACAGACACCCGGACTCGAGTGCAGTCACCCCAAGTTCAGTCTCTGCTCCGCAGCACTCCAAGGAGCAGCACCGTGGAAGGTCGGCGCCCTCTCACACAAAGGCACGAGATGGCCAGCTGACAGGAACTGAGAGGCGGCCTGCAGGGCCCAGACCAGGCTGCAGTAGGGCTGTCCCCGTTCGGCAGCGGCTCGGTGCCACTTGTCAGCCCGCGGCTCCACCGCACGTCGCCTTTCGTTGTACCGAGACCAGAGGCGCGCTGCCGAGCGGAGCTGTCTGGAAGAAGGGAACCGCCGCACCCGCCCCGCGCCCTGACCCTCCCCAGCCACCGGAGTCCCCTCCCGCTAGAACAAAGGCGCAGACGAGAAGGACACGGGAGGACTCCGCTGCCAGCACGCGGGGGGGCGGCCCGGGCTCCGCGCCCTGCCCGGCCCCAGCCCGCCCTCCTCCCGCACAAAGGCAGGGCGAGGGCCGCGGATCTCGTTTGCGCCAACCCGCCGCGCCTGTCGGGCCAGCTCCCCGCGCCGCTGGCACGCCGGCGCCCTTTGTTGTGCGGCCCCGGGAACGGCGACACGCGCGGCTCAGCCCGGCCTCGGGCAGGGAGCGGGACAGCGGCACGGGACCGCGCCGCGACTACCACCTTTGTGCTCTCCCCCGCCGCGCACCTCAGGGCGCTCCCCGGCACCGACGGCGCGGACCTACCCGGCACCGGCCCCCGCCCCGCTCCCAGCGAGGCGCGGCCGGGCCCGACGTCGGTCCCCCCCCCGGAAGACGGCGGGACGCCGCGAGCGGGACTCACCGTGGCCGGGCTCCTCGGGGACAGGGGGCGGTCCCGCCCCGCGGCCGCCCGGCCCGCTCCGGCGGGAGAGGAGCGGCGGGGCGAAGGGCTCGAGACACGAGGAGCCCCGCGAAGGGGCGGCCCGGAGCAGCGACCGTCCGGGCCGGAAGAATGCGGCGCAAGCGGGGCCAGAGAGGGTCGGGCCGGGCCTCGCCACCGCCGCTCCGTGCGCCCCGCGCCGCTCCCGCACCTAAAATGGAAGTTGGTCCGGCGGGGCGGGGGCGGGCCGGGGCGCGGGTACCGCCCCCGGCGTCGGAGCGCCGCGGCCAATGGCGGCAGCGCAGAGCGGAGCCCGGCGCGGTAATGGCGGCCGTGCGGGGGGGCGGGACGGAGCGGTACGGAGGGTGCGGCGCGGGGGGGGGTCTGCGGCACGGCCCCGTGAGCTCACCGCTTGGGAAGGCTTCTGGAGGCCGCTCCTCCTAGGAAGGCTTTCAGTGCCCCAGGGCTGCGTTCCCCCGGCCAGAGCTCCCGGCCCGGCTGAGCCACGGCTGCTGGGAGCCTGCCCCCGCCGTGCTGGGGAACCGCCCGTCCTCGCTACGGGAGGTAGCGCCGCTCACCTGCGAGAAGACGGGATCGAGGTTAGGGGTTCTCTACCTCGCCTCTGATCCGGGACCGGCGGGACTGGGGCGCTGGGGAGGATCTGCCCGCTCCCGATTGCCAAACTGCTAAGTGAGATAATGACAAGAGGAAAAGGATTGACGAATAGTTTGGGTGGGGACAGGTGATTTCAGGAGTAAATATGCGCGGCGCGGTTGGGCAACGAGAGGTGGGGGAGCTGATAGCCGCCTGCAGATGTTTGGGGAAGGTAATCCCCCGGCCGGGGGCGGGGTTTGCTCGGAGCAAAAAGGCATAATGAAGAGCAATGGGATTAAATGAGTGAGAGGGACGCGTTTAGTGAGATTACGGGGTGGCAGACCCCCAGACCCTCCCTGGTGCCGGATCAGTATAACAGATCGTTCGGCTCACTGGCTGCAAGGAGCGCAGCAGGCACGGGACACCAGCTCCTGCCTCTGCAGCGAGCGGGAGGCTCCTCTGCCCCCAGCACAGAGACACCTCTCAGGCCTGGGGTCAGCCCGAGCGGGGCCCCTTAGCCTTGTGCCTTAAGAACCGAGCCTTTTCCCCTCAGTGGGAGCAGGGGGAGACGCACCTCAGCACTGGCCAGGTGGCTGCCATCGCACGGACAGCAGGTAGGTGGTCACCAGTGCCACGGCCTGGGGCAGCCTTCTGGCGTGCCTGATAGGTTGCCACATTCCTGTATTCCAATCAGCCCGGAGATTTTACAGCCTTTAAAGTCTTTAGTGAGTTTCTTCAAAGATGAAATGCGCTGCTGCAAACACGCCTATGCCAGCTCTCAATTGGAGCTGGAGTCCTGTCTCTTTGAAGCTGGGTGAGCGCATGTCCCCAGGGCGGCAGGACTGAGCTGGACGGGGTCTAATAGCAGGCTGTCAGCTCCTGATTCAGCGCTGCCCGGCAGCGGCCAGGACGCCCAGTAACGCGTGTTCACTTCTGAAGGAAGACTGTACCCTGATCCCTGGGTTCAGGCTCACCCCACAGCAGATAGTGCTCTTGTTTAAATGTAAGTACTGTGGCAGATGAGTCCATCCCACTGCTTCCTGGGGAGAAAAGATGCGTTACTAACATGGGAAAATTTGCCTTTTTACAGTAATTGGGTGTAATAACATCTTATGCGTCCCCTTTCATCCTGCAGTGCTGTTGATGCCTTCTCCAGACGAGACGCCCGAACAACGCAGCTACCACCGGAACAGAGCAAGACAACTTGTTTATCAGACAGAGGAATGCTCCTCAGCAGCGCAGGGCAGGAGGAAGAGGGGGCTGCCGTCTCCAGGCCCGGCGTGGGCAGTTCAGAGATGGCCTGCATTGTTCTAAATCAGGATAACAAGGCACTTCCGCAGCCCCTTTCCTGTGGGAATCCCAACAGGTTGTTGTCCTCCCCCTGTAAGAGGGGAAGTGTGGCACCACGGGGTGAAACATCCCATCTGTCAGATGTCTGCACTAAGTAGTATGTTCTTCTCTCCACCTTTGGTGCTTTTCCTAGCCTTGGGTGCCAGCCTTCACCTCTTCTGCCTTTCCTTCCATGGTAGATGCAAGCAACGTGCAAGATATCTCCTAAGAATGGAGAAATGAGACAGCTCAACGCTGCAATTTAGTAACAGAAGTAAAAGGGGACGTTAATGGAAAACGACTGCAGCTCTGAGTAAGACCCAAGATAGGAATTTCCCTTCTCTGTAAGAAATCAGCTCAGAATCTGCTGATTTGAGGGCTTGGGAGACAAGGGAAAGGATATGACAAGCTCAGTGGCAGCCTCTCTTCCTATAAACCATAGAGCAAGCCAGGATAACCAGCATGCACTTAGGCTGTGTCAGACGGACCGACCTTGCCTTTCTTCCACAGCGAGTCCTATAGGGAGATGAACCCAGCCAGAGTGATTCACTGAGCCCTTCCGGGTCTGTGCCCAGCCATCCTCTGGGACAAGCACTGGAGAGGGCAAAGCAAGGGCCAGGCTGGGGCACAACATCATGCTTTTTAGGACCCTGTTCCTGCAGGTCTCTCTCCACAGAGAATGAGGCTTGAGAAGGAAGGAAGGTGCAGGTGCATGCCTGGACCTCATCCCAGTCTGGCTTTGGGTGTAGATGGAGTGACTGCTGCCAGTAGGGAGGGTCACTTCTGCACACGTATAGCCCCAGCTACCGATTTCTGATCACCTAAAGGCAGGAGAGAATCATGCTCTTGCAGTTTGAATGGCTTGGTGGCAAGATGTACACTCATGTAGCCAGCAAATTCTGGCAGCGAATGTGGATGCCAGTATATAAAGAGAGGATCCTATCAATGGAACAAAAGGGTGTTGGTGCTTTTTCCAGTGCAGGCTATTTGGCTTTGAATACTGGTAAAAGTTGCACTAATAAAATGCCTCTTTTGTGTGCAGACTCTATCTACAGTGGGAGTGTTTGCTGGTATGGCCAGATCGTGTATCACTAACTTTTTAAGGGCAGACAAGGCCACTGCAGGGGCAGAGAGGGGGAAGGCAGCACCAGGGGCTGGTGGGGCTGAGGAGAGGACTTCTGCATGACAGAGTTCAGCGTTGCCTCTGCAAAACACTAAAAATGCCTCAAAGCAAAGGGCCTGCCACCTGTGCCAGGTCCAGGGCTTTGTATCGCTGGCTCTGTGGGTCTGTCAGGACAGAGTACCCCTCTGAGACACACAGCTGGGGAACAATGAGTGCAACCAAAGCGGCGTGCATCAGATTTTCCAGCACCCAGACCACTCACGTACTCTCCTTTGTTTCCAGGAAATGTCTTTTCCACTCTTTCCCAGAGCTGCTGCTGGGCTCCCTGTCTCAGCCACTGTCACAAGACACACAGCACAGTCTGTGAGATGGCTGTGGTCTGACCGGGGCTGCCTGTGCAAAACATTTAGTTCCCATCGCCCACAGCGGGCCCAAGAGGCACAGGGCCATTTGTGCCACGCTCCGCATGAAAAGCACTTTCTATGGGCTGGAGCAGATCACGCAGTAAGAGTGGACTCTGCCCTTTAACGCTTTGCCTTTTTCCCTGGCCAGCACCAGCAGTAGGACGCATAGGAGCTGTTTTGCACGCTGTAACTAATGCCCCTGAATGCCCCTTTGTCCATCCCGCGTCACCTGCAGCCTGATCCCTGTCAGTTCATGAGCCCACAGAGCCTTCAAAGCTGTCTGCCAGCCCTACAGGATGCATTCTTAC
Organism: Numida meleagris; assembly: GCF_002078875.1. Lineage (NCBI taxonomy): Eukaryota > Metazoa > Chordata > Aves > Galliformes > Numididae > Numida > Numida meleagris. The sequence goes on from NC_034414.1 coordinate 17,146,765, forward strand.
CTTTCTGCTTTGAGTGTGTCCCAGGACTGGGACAGACCCAGATCACTTGCCCTTTTATCACTCCTGCCTCTGGAACGGCCTCAGGAGAGGGAAGAGAGCTCCGCACTGAATGACACAGAGGGAAGGGAAGAGCCCAGCTTTGCCTTGGCCGCCACCCCAGGGCGGGTGAGCAAGCGCCGCAGCACCAGCAGCTTGTTCCTCCAGCGAAGGAGACAAGTGATACCAAGTCCTGCCTCTGCGTCAGCAAGGAGCATGCAGCGAAGATACAGCCTTCTCTGGTAGCTGGGATTTTGCCTCACCTGCTGATCAGCTGCCTGGTCACAAGAGGAAGTCCTCTGATATCAGCGTCTTGGAATTTTTTAATTTAGCTTTGTCCTGGCTCCATGGCTTTCCTTTGACTTCTCTGCTCTGGTCGGCTCACCCAGCTGAAAAGCACTTTCCATCGCTGATGTCCTCCCACTTGCAGGATCCCAGCCACAGCTTCTGCTTACATGTTAAGCTTGGCTGCTGAGGAGTCTCTTTTCACTGCCACAGCCATAGCTCGGTCCAGGCACAGTATAAAGCATCACAAAGCAGCAGGGAATGCTACAAGCATATTCTGAAATCCATAGAGGCCCCTAAATCAACAACCGTATCCATCTGTCCCCAGCGAATTCAAGCTTTCCAAGTTACAGCTTCAATTACTGTAATTCCAAAAGATTGCAGGGGGCAGAGGAGTATGGTTCTCTTTTCTTCTATTTTTATGAGCATATGATAGCACTCCGATATGAAATTACGTGTTTTACTGTTTCCCTTGGTATGTACAGCCGGACACAAAGCCACCCGAGGTCAGTGGAAAGATTGCCACCAACCTCAGAGCCTCTGGCTTAGACCCATAATTACTTTCTTTTTGTGGTTTGTTCCAGTTCTGCACCCTTACATGTTGAAACACAGGAAAACCCATCTGTAAAGCCACAGGGGATGATACCGTGTTTAACTAGTTGCAGAAAGCTTTGTAGATTTAAAATCTATAGCATCGTTTTGACTCTTGTTCTTCTGCAGCCCTTGAAACTTCCGCCCACTTTGGCTGTTTGTGAGGACAGGCAGTATCTCCAGGCAATGGGCTGGGATCATTATAGTTGTTGTTAGTGTGTGTGTGGAGTGACTGACGCAGATGTTTTTACAATGGATGCTTTATAAAACAGCAAAATGCATTTCCATTTTTCTAAGCAGGCAGCATCGTTTGCACGAAGGCTGCTTTCCAAAACACCCATCCTCAATCCTCCCCTTTCTGTCCGGTGTTTATCTGTATGCCTGTCTCCCCTAGAGACATCAGCAGGCCGTGACAGTGCTGTTTCTCACACACACACACAAAACAAGGCCCTGAGCCGATGGACTCGAGCGTCACCACGACAGCAGCAGCTTCTTCGCAGCCAGCACACATCCTGCTAACTGAACCGTTGCTTCTGCGCCCGAACTCTGCTCACCTTGGGGAGGGAGGACAGGCTAAGCGAGGTAACCAACACCAGCGTGGGAGTGGCACAAGGTGCGACATCGGGGCCATCGCAGTGGCGGTTTTAAGATGGCGCAGTCTGGGACAGGCACCCCCTCTCGTATCCAGCCTTCAACCCCAGGCATCTCCACAGCCCGTCCCTTCAGCCCCAGCTCGCTCGGAACACAGCCCACCACAGCCCAGCCCGGCCGCCATTTCCCCCACTCACCCGCAGCGGCCGCCAGCACCACCTGCGCCACCTTCCCGCCTAAGTTCCCGCCGCGCTGCGATTGGTCGGGAGTTGAGCCAATAGCGGAGCTGTTGCTGGGCAGAACACAGCGAAGCGAAGCGTCACGGCGCGAGGCGCGCACGTGCGGTAGGGTCGATGCGCATGCGCGAGCTGTCGCCCCTGCCATGTGGGTGCGAGTGCGCTAGGCCCGGCCCGGCGGCTCCGCGCCCGAGGCTTCACGCCCCGTTCCCTCTCTCCGCTCGCCCCAGCGTGACGCCGGACCCTGGTGGCAGCCACTAGCACCCGCACGGGAAGGTAGGAGGTGCAGCGGCCGTCCCGACACCCCAGGCCCGGTTGAGAGAAGGCCGCAGGCGGCGTGGCCGCCCCGGTTCACCTCAGTCAACGCAGCGGGCGCCCCCTGCCGGCCGAGGGCACCCGGGAGGTGCGGGGCTCCCCACGGCGGCGCCGGGCCGCAGCGGGGGTGCGGGGCGCTGTCCCTGCAGGGATGCCCGCGGGCTGTCCGCCGGCCGCCCCCAGGCTGCAGTACCGCAGCTCCCGCTTGCTCCGCGCCGCCTTCCTGCGCCTGCACCAGCAGCAGCAGCGGGCGGACGTCTTCTGCGACGTGCTCCTGCGGGCTGAAGGTGAGCGAGCAGCCGCCTCAGCGGCTGTGAGGGCCGCCCGGGGGGACTCTCTTGCCGTCCCCGAGGAAGGCCGGGCCAGCCGCAGCCGCGCGTTCCTTGCAGGGGAGGTGGTGGCGGCGCACTGCTGCGTGCTGTCGGTGTGGAGCCCGTTCTTCATGGAGCGCCTGGCCCGCCAGCTGCCCCCCGCGGGGCGCCGCGTGGTGCTGGAGCTCGGGGGGCTGAAGATGGCGACGCTGCGCAAAGTGGTGCGCTTCCTGTACACGGCCGAGTTGGAGGCCTCCTGGGAGGAAGTGCGGGACGTGCTGGCGGCCGCCCGCCAGCTCCGTGTGGCCGAACTCGAGTCGCTGCAGCTTCAGGAGGACGGCCTGGTGCGGCCCGGGCCCCGCTGGCAGCTTGACCGCAGCTGTCTGCGTGGCCTCGGGTCCGGCGGCGTCCCCCTAGCGGACGCCCCGCAAAAACAGCAGCTCCCTCCGGAGACCGTAGGGGCGGCCCACCCCGTGGGGCGGCTGAAACTGAGGAGGACGGAAGACCGACGCTGCTGGGAGGTGGTGCGGGACGGGTGGCTCTCCCTCGAGCCCGTCGCCGTAGAGGCCCGGACGGGAACAGAGCCGTGGCTCCCACCGGCTGCCGGTGCGCTGGCAGAGGACGACCTGGAGGAGGAGGTGGACGTGGGGATGGCACAGCCATGTCTGCCCCCCGGCACTGTGTGTGCCTGTCCCAGCCCCTCGTCCGAGTCGGGTGGGGAGGTGGACGTCCTCGGGTAGGGGAGCTGCTAACCCCTGCCCCCCAGGCTCGAAGAGTGCAGCGTCCCTGTTCTCTGTGTCGCTGAAATAAAGCACTAGAGCTGCGTGAAGGAGCCGCAGAGCTTTATTGGGGAAATGGTACTGGGTAATGGCTGCGGGCCGCTGGGGTCTGGCCTTTCCGCGGAGGAGCTGCGGCGTCGGAGGCGATACTGGGGGCGGTGCCCCCCTTGGTGCCGCCTCTTCATGGGCGCTCGATCCGCGAGGCCGCTCCCGGCGTAGTGCAGCCCTGCCGCTCGCGCTCCGTGCCCGCCGCCTCTAGGCCAGGCTGCTCCGCAGAGCATCCACCACGGCCGCGGGCTCAGGGAACTTCAGCTTGCGGGGCGGCCCCTTCCCGATACCGCTCCACAGCTGCACGGCTGCGGGTGGACACGGGCGCGGGTCAGGGCCGCCTGGGAACACCCCCCCCCCCCCCCCCCCCCGGGTACTCACTGCTGCCGTCTTCCTTCACCANCACCACCTCCTCACGGTCCCGGGTACTCACTGCTGCCGTCTTCCTTCACCAGGGACACCTCGAAGCTGTTCCTGCGTGGCTGCTGCGGGTTGATCTCTACGGCCAGGGTGGCCACGGCCCCGCGCAGGGCCTCGCTCAGCGCCGCCGCGTTGCGCCCGTACACGCGTCAGCTACGGCTGCGGGAGCCGGCAGTTAGAGGGGCCCGTAAGGCCTGAGCACCGCGCACGGCCGCGTTGTGGGGGGGGGGGGGGGGGGGGGGGGGGGGGGTAACTTACCAGTGCTCGATGACGACGCGGGGGCCGCCGGTGTCCCCGGAGCTGCCCACGGCCTTGCCGCGGGGCCGCTTCTCGGGGGGATCCGCCTGCGCCTCGGGCTCGGCCGGGCGCCGCGCAGCGCGCTTCCTGCCGCGGGGAGCCATCCCGCGTCCCGCCGCCACGTGCCGCGCTCCGCCGCTGCGCCACAAGGGGCGGTGCCACGGTGCTGCGCGCGGGCTCCGTTCCCCGGCGCTTCCGCTGAGGGAGCCAATCAGCGCACGGGACCTTGGAGGCAGCCCCGCCCCCCGCCCGGCGGCCAACCCGCGGGTACACGCACGGAGCGGACAAGGAGACGCGCACAGAACGTTTATTGTCAGCCAAAGGATGCGCGCGAAGCGCAGGCCCGGCTCCTGGCCCTACCCTTCCCAGGAACCGGCGGGGCCGAGGGCTAGCACGGACCCCGGCCAGCACGGGCAGAGGGAGCAGCGGCCCACAGGCTCAATGCTACGTGCAGGGCCCCCAGCCGGCACTGCCTGGTCCCCAGCCACAGGGGACAGTGGAGTGGTGACAGGTGAGAATGCAGGCTGCTTCTACTTCTCCTTCTTGGTCTCCCCATTGGCAAGTCCAGCTGCTGCTTGTCCTTCGGGTGGCTCCTCAGAGCCCTCATCCCGTGGCTTCGACTGCTTCTTTGCTTTCTGGTAGAGCTCATTGAGGTTGAACTCCCGGATCACATTCTCCTGCAGCCAGAGCACAGCATAAGCACCAGCAGTGACCCCTTGCTACACCCCACTTTCCAAGGCTGCCTGTGAGGAGCTGCTGAGAACATCCCACCCCCTGGGCATAGGCTGGAACATCCCCCTGCCCCCTACATACCTCAGAGAAGGTCCAGGAAACAGCCCGGCCCTTCTTGTCGATCTGTGGGCGACGCATGATCTCTGTCCCACCCTGGAAGAGGATGAGGGTGGGCAGCTGCTTGGTGAGGGGTGAGGTGCTCACCTTGTACCTGCAGGAGGAGAGCAAAAGGCAATGACACCAAGGCACTTGGAAGACCTGGTACCTCCCTCTGCCCTCTCAGCCCCACAGACCTGGTACTGACATCCGTGTATCGGCCAACATCCACCTTCCCAAAGTGCAGCCCCGAGCAGTTGTACCTGGGAGGTAGACCACGGCTCTGAGTGCCGCGAGTGACCACTGGGCTGGGGGTGACTCACCGAGGCCTTGAGCTGGCATCACTCACTTGAGAGAGAGGTCAGCGAAGATGGGGGCAAAGGACTGGCACTCACTGGACCAGTTGGCGAAGAACTCAACGATCCAGGTCACCCGCTTGTCCCGTTCCAGTTCCTCCTGCCACAGGGCCAAATGAGTCAACAGGAGACGGTAGGCAGGGAGCCCAGCACCCCATGCCAAGCCAGACTTGGCAAGAGATACTCACATCTATGGTCTTATCGCTGAAGTACTTGATATACTCAGGTCCCATGTAGAGGGGCGGCTTGCAGGTCATCAGGAACACTGCAATGACAGCATCCCTGAGTCCAGTGCCCACCTGAAGAGAGGCTTCTGCCCTTTTCCACTTCTGGAGCACACAAAAGACCCAGGCTTAATCTGGGGGGAGGCTCCTCCTTCCCCAGAGCAGCCTATGCAGCTACAAAGAGCACCAACACCACAAGTCAAGAGGGCTTCAGCCTCATCTCAGGCAGGTGACACACAGGATAGGCAGGAACAAGGCCTGCCAGGGACACTACTGCAGTCCCTGTATTGCGGGTCCGCCCCCACGTCCCCACAGGTCTCACCAATGCAGAGCGTAAGGTAGAGCAGGCCCATGCGGATATCAAGACGGAAGAAGAGGATGGCGTTGGCTACTTTGCTGAACATGAAGATGTTCCCAATGTGCTGCTCCACAGTGACTGGGAAAGGGAAAAGAAGTCAGAGATGGGACCATATCCCCTTTTTCCCCTCTCAGTCCCTACCCCCACCTCTTCCCTCCGTTCCTTCACAGTATGGAGATGCCTCATAAGCAGCCTCCCCTCCACACTGCAGCCCCCACTCACTGGAGCGCCGGTTCTTCATCATCACGATGGCACTGAGGAACATGAGGATCTCCACCTCCCGCTGCACACGAGAGAAATGCTGTGAGCAGGGGCACCCTTGGAACCACAGCCACCCTCCCGAGGACAGCCGATCAGCCCTGCAGCGCAGCCGCGGCCGTACCGCCCTCCCCTGCTCGGTGCGCTCCCTGCACAAGGACAAGGAGCCGTGCCAGGCCGTGCCAGCCTCCACCCTCCGCCTCCCCTCGATAACCGAGTCGGGGCTGCAAACAGAGGGGCTGCCTCTACGGCGCCCAACACTGGTGGTGCCCAGGGAGCCCCTGGCAGCAGGACGGCCCGGGCAGGGCAGTGCCAGGCGGCCGGTAGCCCCGTTCCGTCAGCACGGCCCGCGAAGGGCCACTCACCCAGTCGAAGTCGCAGGGGTTGCCATCCTCCCGCTGGGAGGGCAGGCCGCGACACAGCGGCGGGACCTTACGAACGAGCAGGAAGGCAGTAGCGAGCAGCGCGGACAGCGGATAGTAGGGCCGCGCCAGCCAGCGACACAACCCCGGCACTGAGTAGAGCAGAGCCAGCAGCGGGGCGAGCACCGCCATCTTGTCCTCCACCGACCATCCACCGCATTCCCATTGGGCCGGCTGCCCGTACGTCTGCGTGGGGCAGGACTTCCTCCCCGCTGGCCAATCGCGAGCGGCAGCGACGAGTTCTCTCAGCGCCGCGGACCAATGACGAGGAGAGAGAAGCGGCCAATCGAAAGGCTGAACCCACGTCTCCCTTAGCAACCGGGGCGGCACCCGACCAATCGGTGCGCGGCGGGGGCGGGGCGGCCCCGCGCGGGGCAGGCCGGGAAGATGGAGAACTTCTCGGCGCTGTTCGGTGGGGCCGAGCCACCGCCCGCCACCGCGGCAGCCGCCCTGGGCTTCGGGCCCGCCAAGGCGGCGGGAGCCGGGGCCGCGCCGCCTCCCGCCGCCGCCGTGCCGCCTCCGGGCGAGGACGCGGCCCGGAAGGCCGCCGCCGGCCCCTTCTACCTGCTGCGGGAGCTGCCAGGTGCGGGGCGGGCCGCGGGAGGGGCGGGCCGCGGCGTGACGGGTGGCGCGCGGGGCCAATGAGAAGAGAGGGAGCGGGCGGGAGGCGCGGAGTGACAGCGCGCGGGGCCAATGGGCGCGTGGGGCCGGGGCGCGGGGCGCTGAGGGGCCCGTCCGCCCGTAGGCAGCACGGAGCTGACGGGCAGTACCAACCTGATCACGCACTACAACCTGGAGCACGCCTACAACAAGTTCTGCGGCAAGAAGGTGAAAGAGAAGCTCAGTAACTTCCTCCCCGACCTGCCCGGCATGATCGACCTGCCTGGCTCCCACGACAACAGCAGCCTGCGCTCCCTCATCGAGAAGCCGCCCATCTGCGGCAGCTCCTTCACACCCCTCACCGGCACCATGCTGACCGGCTTCCGCCTGCATGCCGGCCCGGTGAGCACCTGGGGAGGGCTGGGGTGGGTGGGGGTAAGGTGAGGGCCCTCTGACCTCGGCCCCTGCAGCTGCCCGAGCAGTGCCGCCTGATGCACATCCAGCCGCCCAAGAAGAAGAACAAGCACAAGCACAAGCAGAGCCGCACGCAAGACCCCGTCCCCCCAGGTAGGTCTGTGCCCTACAGGCCGTGTGCTCTGCTAACCCAGCACCCCACTCACCCCGCCTCTGCTTCCTGCAGAAACGCCCTCGGACTCGGACCACAAGAAAAAGAAGAAGAAGAAAGAGGAGGATCCAGAGCGAAAAAGGAAGAAGAAGGAGAAAAAGAAAAAGAAGGTAGGTTGGGAGCCAGCGTGCTGCTCTGCTCTGCCTGCCCCAGCCCTGTGCCAGGCCAGAGTTGGGCAGCTCCATGCATTTGGCCCCAGCAGTACTTGGCACCACTGCAGTTCCATAAGGCCTCATGCCTATCTTTCTTCTGCAGAACCGGCACAGCCCCGAGCACCCAGGGGTGGGCAGCTCGCAGGCCAGCAGCAGCCTGCGGTGAGGCTGCATCGTGCCACTCAGTGGAGCTCTCAGCCCCAGCTGCCTGCTATAGACTTGTCCCTCTCACAGAGCACAGTGGGGAAGTGGGGGCAGTCATGGCCCCCACTTGCAGAGAGCATGGCCCTGCAGCCCCCCCTGCTTGCACTGTGTGGCTAACGGGGACCTGGTGACACGGACACTGCTGGAATGGGGGTTGCAACCCTTGGCCTCTTATACCTAAACAACATGGTGCATTGGGATCTCTCTTTTTTATTCACCTTTTAATTAAAGTCTGCTCTGAGTAGGAGCTGGTGCCAGTGGCGGCTCTGACTGTTAGCCAGTGGGGCAGGGCAAGGAGCAGAGGCCTTGGCTCGGCCTCATCATCCTTCAGCCCTTGCAGCTCTCTGGGCTGTGAAGGAGAGGGTACAGGAGGACACGAGTGACCCCAGTACAGCACCGTGTCCCCCAGGGCTGTCCCTGTGGGGGCTCTCACAGAAGAGCCAGAGCCTCGCTGAGTGCTGGGATATCTTCCTGCTTAGGGCCCTGACAGCTCCACTTACCTGCAGGGGGAGCGCTGTGCCCCAGAGCGCCCCGAGAAAGCATGTCCCAGCTGCAAGGCCAAAGGCACTGCGGCAACCCTGTAAGGCTGAGCCCAGCTCTCCTTGGCCCCCTTCCTTTCCCCTCCAGAGGAGGGAGGGAAAGCTGAGAAGCAAAGGACAGGAGCCTTCAGGGAATCCTCCATCCCTGGACGCCACACAAAGCACACGCATGCCTGCTGAGGTGGCTCATTAAATATCCTTTTATTCCTCATTTTTTAAAATGGCTAATAATAATAATAAAAAAACAATGGCATGGCTCTGCGGAGGCCACAGGAGAGATATTGCCATAGAGAAAGAGTCAAGTAGTGCGTGAACTTGCGCGGGCCCGGTGCGGGGTGGGCTCCCCAGCAGGGTTGGGGGGTGGCAGGGCAGCACTGGGCTCCTTGGCTGCGTTTTTGGCATGTGATGAGAAAATATTGCTTGACAGGGATGTGCCTCGCTGGCCTTTCTCTTCCCCAGATGGAAATAAAAACAACCACGTGACAGCCAGAAAACCTGATCACCCATTTAAAAAAAAAAATTAAAAAAAAAAAAAACACAAACCCTAGGGAAACATTAAAAAAAAAAAAACAAATAGCAAAATCTGCAGGTGCAGAAAGGCTGCAGCCCTCACCCGCTCCTGCATGCCAGCAGCTCCCCCCGGCCATCGCCTGCTCCGCACCACCTCTGTAGCCACTGGGGAGACGCCAGGCACAGGGGCTCCAAATCCAAGCCCCCAGGAGGGGAGACCACAGCCTGATAGCACCCAGCAGGGGGGTCCAGGATCCCACGGGCCCCAGCGTGGCACTGGCACCCCATGATCCCCGGGTGCCAGGAGCCCCTGAGCATATCCCCCTCCTTGAGCACAGGGGCCCTGGACCCTGCGAGGTGGTGGCCCAGGTGGGGAAGGGGAATGAGTGATTTCTTCCTCTCTCTGGGTAAGATATATAATTTCTGCTTTTTTTCTTTTTTTTTTTTTTAATATTTATATTTATATATATAGATATTTATATATACACACACCTGGTAACTCAGAAAGAGAAAAAAAATAGAATCCGTAACAATAATAATAAAAAAAAGTTATTCTGGTTTAAAAACAATCCATTCCTACCACGCTAGGCGAGCGATTGATTGCACAAGGCCCACAAGTGGCTGCCCGGCCAATGGCGGCAGGGCGCGAGGCTGCGGGACACGGCCCCCCCTACCACGGCCCCTACACCTGGCCAGGGCAGCATCCCTGCCCCACACAGTCCCACCGCGGTGTGAGTCAGCGCCTGAGTCCCAGGGAGGGGTGGAAAAAGGGAGAAAAAAGCCCTGGGGCTTCCGGCCCATCTCCTCGTCCCCGTCGGCTGGAGGCTGCAGAGCGTCCGTGCCCACGGAGCCCTCTGGTGCCAGTGGGTGCCCAGCCAGCAGGTGAGCGGGCGAGCGGCTCTGCCCCTCATACCGAGATCTCGTACGTGGTGCCCCCCACACCGGAGACCTTCTTGACTCCTCCACGCGTGGGGCTGCTGACAGGCACGGATCCCGAGCCGGGGGTGGCCGAGCTCAGGCTCTTGGGTTGCCCATTGGACTTGCTGTAGGATGTTCTCATCTGCATCTCGTCTCTGGAGAAGGAAGCAAGCACACGGGGTGAGAAGGTGAGCGCAGGGATGGAGTGCGGCAAAGCACGGAGCACAGGGCAGTGGGAAAGGGGAGTGCGGGACCCCAGCATGGGTGAGCGAAGATGCAGCCCCACCCTCACCGGGGACACAAGGCAGCCAAATGTCCCTCAAGCCCACCAAGGAGCCCATGAAATCTCCTAGGGTTGCGGGGACAGCACCAACTCCGTGCCAGCAGGACTTCCCCCGGCCCTCCCTCCATCCGTCTCCCCCAGTGATGAGCTGAGGTGCGCACCGCGCGGAGCAGACAGTGCCAAAACTCACTTTGGTGCCAGTAACGGCTGCAAGGCCACCTCCTCGGTCTCGGGGACGCCGGCCTGAGACGCTGCTGGTTTTTGGCTGCTGTAAGACACAGATTTGCCCAGGTGGGGGGCAGCGGGCTGCTCAGGGGAGCCCAGGGAGCGCACCCGCAGCGCGTGGGAGGGCTCAGGCTTGCCGAAGCGGGGAGGGGCCGGGCGGGTGAGCGGATTCTTGCCCAGAGGGGAGCGCTTCGAATCGTCCGAGGAAGAGCTGGTGCGGGGGGCATTGCTGGAGCCCGGCGTCGACTGGATGCCCGAGTCCGCCAGCCCCGCATCGTCCTCCCTGCCCGCGGCGGGCGGCTGCTGGAGCAGTTTCTCCCGCTCCTGGATGGAGGCCACGATGTGGCGGGAGAGATTGTCATAGCGCACGGGTGAGGGCTCGCGGGGTGGCACGTGCTTGGGTGAGACGGCGGCGGCAAAGCGGCCGTGCAGGTCGGTCTCTCGCTGCTGGGCGATGCGGGCCGAGAGGAAGGGCGATGTGTAGCCCACCGGTGGGTCGGGCTCGGGGCCGGCCTGCACCGACTCGAAGTCGGGGCTGTCGGAAGGCGTGAGCAGGCTGTCATACGACAGGCTCCCGTTGCGTGTCTGGTTCACCAGGCTCTTGTAGGAGGTGGAGGTGGTGCCCTCCGAGCGGATGGACTGCAGGTGGCCCAGCTCGAAGCCCGTGCCCTGGGCTGACTTGAGGCTGGAGGAGCGGGAGCCGCTGGACAGCGGGTCAAAGGGAAAGCTCTTGCCAAAGGTGGGCGAGCGGAAGCTCTCAGGCTCCAGGCTCGGCTCTGAGCGGTAGCTGGGCTTGCGGCCGCCCTCACCGATGGAGTTGGGCTCCTTCAGGCTGTTCACTCGGCTCAGCTATGGGACAGGAACGCAGCAGTCACTCCCGGAAACACAGGTGTCCCACAAAACTCTTAACGCCCACCTCAAACCCACCACCCAGAAAACCACATCAAGGAACACAAAAGCAGCCCCGTATAAGTGCTGCCTGTCAGCCAGCCACGTGCACAGCTTTACCTTGGCGCTGGTGGAATGGGGCAGGGCAGCTGAGCTGCTGCTGCTGCTGTATCCAGGCCGGTACTTGTACATGGTGGGTGTCGGGGGGCTGTCCTTGCCTAGCAAGCTGCTGTCTGTGGGCAGGGGAAGAGAGAAAGACATTCATACGTGTGGCCACTAATGCAAATGCTGCGCGGAGTCCTCCCTCCCTTCCCCAGAACCGGCTCTGAGCCTTAGGAGGACAGACCATGGGGGTGGAGGCGAGAGGAACAGGCTGGGGGGGAGCGCTCCAGGGACAGATGAAATGGAGTGGGATGGAAAATGGGTCCCCACAGCACAGTGTTTCAGGCAGGCACTTCCCTGTCCCTGTAGTGGCCCTGTTCACATCCCACCTCTCTTGCAAAGCCAATGCAGGTGTCTCCGAGCACCGTTTCGCTAGCGCTCAGGGAAGCGGGGCAAGCAAGTCACGCAGGCTGCAACAAACACAACTTTTGCCACCAAGCCAAGCCTGATGTTCCTTCTCCTCCTTCATCCCAGCTGCGCTCCTGTGCCCACTTACAGCACGACAGCCTGCAAGCCTGCCCACAGCATCTTGGTGGCTCAGGACAAGCACCTTGCTGCCAAGGAGTGGTCTCAGCCTGGCTTCCTGCTCTTCTCTGATGGAGTAGAGCTGTCTGGAAGCATCCCACAGGCTTCTCCGATCGCAAGGGGCGCATGTAGCAGCCCGGAGACACGGGCGCACCCTGTTCCACAATGCGATGGTGCTGACGTGCTTCAGGTCTACCCCGCAGCCTGTTCCTGCAGCCCTGGCTCCTGGTCTGCTGGGCACAGCGCTGGGCTTCCCTCCCAGCGGCTGGCTGGGACCCTGCATGCCCTCCTTACCCTCGTTGGTGGCCAGGGTTAAGTGTGTCCTCAGGCCCGTGTAGCGGCTGAGGTCTGGCTTAGGTGGGGGTGGCGGTTCGGCATCAGCAGACTGGCTCTCCGTCACCTCCAGGCTTCCTTTGGACTGCAGAGACAAAGCGCAAAGGGTCAGCAGGGCACCAAGGCCTCAGCCCTCCCCTCAGCAGGCAGGGGGCATGCAGTGGCGTCATGGGGCCCTTGGTGCCCCTGGGCCCGTCCAACATCCTAAACGCTTGTGGGCAGCACGTGCCCCAGGTGCTGGGAAGTGCCATGGAAGGCGAAACCTCCAAACAACGCTGCAGGGGCGAAGGACAGGACAGGGAAGGGCAATGGAGTGTGTAAAGCCTCATGCAGTCACTGCCACATGGGAGGGATGTAATTTCTATCCCGAGGGACACAGAACAAGACAACACAGAGGAGGTGGAATGTGACAAGGCTCACTCGGTTCTTTACTCACGGATGCAGGCTTGCACCCCTGGGCTCCACGCAGGACCCCAACGTGGGGAGTGCTAATTCCCCCCTTCCTCACCTTCGTCCTCTTCAGCTCTGTCTGGATACCGTTGTCCATGATCTTGACAGTGATCTGGCCATCTGACACCTCGGGCCGTAGGAAGGGGGGTCTCACCAGCACCGTCTGCTCAGCCCTCGGGCGCCCAAGGTACCTGCCAGAACCCAGGGAGAGGTGCAGAGAACATGGTGAAGGCCCACAGCTGGGAGTGCTTAAGTTTAGTACTGGAGGGCTGGGGAGGCACCACCACACTTACCTGGGGGCTGGGGAGCTACACAGGACCCGGCTCACATTCTTACAGCAACCATTGGTGAAGGGGTTGACACCACCTCGGAACTTGCCCGTCACCTGCAGGACGGGGAGCATTGCATTGGGGTGGGTGGCAGCCATGGGAGGTCTCTGGTCCAGCCCCCGCCCTCAGCAAGGCCAACCAAGTCAGGGTGCTCAGGATGTGCCCAGCACAATTGTTGAGTAGTGCCCAGGATGGAGACTTCCCCATTTCCAGGCCCTTGTTCCAGTAAAGCCAGTGTTGGGATTACTCTCATGAAAGAAGTCTTTCCCTAATGCTGAATTGGGAGCTGCCTTGGTTCAAGCTGCACCCACTGCCTCCTGCCCTTCCACTGCCCACTCCTAAGGGCCTGCTGGGCTCCTTCTTACCCGTGACCACCCCTCGAATAGCAGCAGTGAGATCCCCTTTCTCCAGCCTGCACAAATGAGGTGAGCTCTAACTCCTCTTACACTGATGGCACTCCTCCCCCAACCATCCTGACAGAATTCCCTTGCTCAATCCACTCTGTCTATGTCTATGTTGTAGAAGGAAGCCCCAGAGGCTACCCCAATGGTCTGACACCAGCTAAGCACCCCGCATCAGCCAGTACATGTACCTGCTCGTTGGTAGTGCGGCCCCTTGCCACAAGCACCACATGGAACCCGGTAAGGCCAGCGACGGGAATGAAAAACAAGCTGGCCACACACATCACAGCCATACTGCCAGCAGGCAGCTAAGGAATATGCTGCAGGAACATGTAGCTGTAAATGTCCCTGGTCATTGCAGGGAAGTAGGACTAGATGACCTTTAAGGTCCCTCCCAGTTCAAACGATTCGATGAATATCACAGCTCCGCTCTACCACAATACAGCCCCCAGCCCCACAACACTGTCCCCCCTCCAGCCCCTTCCTGAGCCTTCTGGGAGCACAGAGGATACGTGACGGCCATGCGGACACCAGAGAGCTCTGCCTGGTAGAGGACGTAGAGCAGACCAAAGCCAAACACCCCCATAATGTGCGTGGTGAGTGACAGCAAGAAGAGGAAGAAGTAGCGGTAATTGCGTCGCCCGATGCAGTTGTTCACCCAGGGGCAGTGATGGTCAAACTCCTGTTGGTGGGGAGAAGACAGTGAGGGGCTTGGCTGGCAGTGCTTTGTGCCTGCACGAGGGTTTTTGGGACTGAGGGCTCAGCTCTGCCAAAACTCAGAGGCACCCCAGCAGCTGCTCACCTCCACACAGTTGTCGCAGACGCTGCAGTGAGAGCAGCGCGGTGGCCGGTAGAAGCGGCAGGTTGCACACCATTTCATGCGCACCTGAATGCCCTTGATCTCCACTGTCTTATAAAGTGGAGCTCGGAAGTCATCTTCCTTGTCCTCGTCTTCCTCAGCTAGCAGGGAATACAAGCACAACCACATGTCAGGGCGGGGGGGATGTGTCACCAAACCCCAGCAGGCCTTCTTCCCTCCTCACCTGGAGATGCCTGGCAAAACCCTCCTCTGCGCCACTGCAAACCCCCCTGAACTGTCCCAGGGACCACAAAATACAGGTAGAAGAGGCTGTGCCCCCAAACCACAACACCCATCTGAGCCCAAGGCAGCCCGTACAAGGTGCCAGGACTTATGCGACTTTCACCACTTGATCCTACCAACCGGCTGGGCCATGAACCCGGAGCAACCTCCCGGGAGCATCTGTCACCATCTGATCCCACACAGGCAGGGCAAGGAGGGCTCTCCCCAAGCGCTCCGGGATCAGGGAATCCTCTTTCCCCCGAGGAAGGAACTAGCTCTATCCCAGATGATTTGCAGGCTGAGCCACACTCACCTCGTGGGAATATGCCTGGGTCCATGAAGGTGGCCATGCTGAAGTTGGCCAGCACGAAGAGGAAGACGACAGCATTGTAGATGGGAATGACTGGGGAGACGTAGAGGCTGAGCCACGGGCACCTGCAGACACAAAGGCTCTGTGACACCTGTCCTACAGGCAGTTCTTTGGGCACTGCAGGACCAGGCCTGCCTGCTGCACCCGGCGGTGGTCACAACAGCCCAGCTTCCCTCCAGGAGCAGTGGCCGAATCCCCTGTAGAGGGGATGCTGGAATGGGGTGGCCGCTCTACCAGCTTTGGGGGCACCCCAAGTGCATCAGCCATCCCCGCGGACCTGCCCAGGGGTATCCGTGCGGAAAGTGCTCCAGCAATCATCCGAGGCACAACACGCACCCCTTCTTAGTGGTGGCAAAAACAGGCAGAGCCAGTCAGACGGGCAGTGCCACATAGGCTGCGAGAAGCTGTGCTGGCATTGGGACGCAGGATGGATCTTGCTCCTTCAGTGACACCCTTCCTTTGACTCATCAGTGAGCACAGGTAGCATTTGGGGACCCCCACAAGGGGACACAAAACCAGCAGCCTCAAGCCTGAACCCAACCTGGAGACGCTGCCTGAGGTGCCCACTGCCCCAGCTGGCACCCAGCTCCTTCACGGGACCAGGAGCAGGGTAAGAGCACCATCCCCACCGCCCTGCCCCAGCCGGGTGCAGGCTGAGGGCAGTGGGCTTCCCTCTCGGAGGCGCCAGCGTAATTCCCTAATCTGCTTTGCTGCTGGGACTTTAATCCCGTGGATCTAGGGCAGCATCTGTCCCTCTCTTTCCCCCCACACTGATAAACACAGATGGATTTAGGTGGTGAGTGCAGAGGGGGAGAGTGCAGTGCTGGGCGAGCAAGGCAACATATGGTGTCAGCACCATAATCCAGCACAGCCCTCAAGTGGGGAGCGGCAAAGGGGCACGTGCCGCCCCATCCCTCCTCCACCACCACATGCTGCCACTCAGCTGGGAGAAGCTGTTGGAGCGTGGGTCCCATCGCGTGGTGTGGTGTGGCTGGCAGGAAGGGAGGGCAAGCCCTGGGGTACCTCTTGCCCTCCCATGCCGCCTGGGAGTCTGCTGAGCATACCACTGTGATGGGAGCCTCACCTTGGGCGATGCCTCCGTACCTCAGCTTATCTGCGATGGCATTGCCACCGCTCCTCAAGGAGCTCTTGGGGGCAAGGAGTGGCTCCTGCAGCCATGCAGCACCGGCCACGCCAGCCTGGCCTCCTGGGGCAGCTAGCCCTGCCATGCAGCCTGAGAGCCAGTGGGACGGGTCTGCACACAGGACAAGCTGTGCGGCACGTGGGAAGGAGCCTCCATTTTAAGCAGCCCCAAGCTCTCAAGCGGGAGCACCATTACGCCACGGGCAGACCTGTCAGCTCCGTGCTGCCCTTCGATGGCAGACTGAGCGTCAGCCTTTGGGAAGGAGAAGTGATTGGAGAGGGTGCTGAGCACCCTGGGGCCAGCTCAGAGCCCCAGGCCTTATCGGGCCTCACTGGATGCCTACAGCCCAATGGGCAGGCTGCCAGAGGCTGTGCCCAGTGGACTTTGCACCTGAGCAGCAAGCCCAGGCTGCACAGCCATCTCAGCACCGTCGTGTCCCTGCCTTCTGCTCTCCAGAACAGACATGGCAGGAATGCATGTCCCACCCCAGCACGGGGCTGCCCCCTGCTCCACGCATGTCCCACGGAACCCAGAGAGTTGGCTCTCAGAGCTTGGGCGTGGAGTACACCCATCTCAGTGAGCTGTCGAGACTTGTCCCTGGCAGCACATGAGAGAACTCAGGGAACCCAGCAGTCTTGGCCTGCCACAACCTGAGTCACAGCCCAACTGAAGCAGGCTGTGCTTCTCCTCCCCTCCGGAGGCCCACCCGTAGCCCCTCACCCTGCAAACACATCCCCATTCCTGTGGGTGCTGCACGAGGTCGGGCCCTTTAAAACACAGTGCGCCATGAGGAACCAGACCTGGGCAAGAGAAGAGGTGTAGGATGAACTAACTGATCCCCAGGGGAATTCCAGGCTGGAACCAGCAGCGTCCAAGCCACCAAGCCAGGCTCATCCTTCGAGACGGGAACACCTCCGCCTCTGCCAGCTCTCACCCAGCAACACAAAGCTCAGTCCAACCGCCATGCGTTCTAATGAAATTAATGCGCTCATTCCTGGCCCAGAGATACCAACCCTAGGCCAGCGTGGATGGACCAGAAGGAAGGCACCTGGCTGACATACCAGAAACAATGCCTAGAGAGAGGCACACGAGCAGAGCCTTTCAGGAGCAGGGCACAAAATGCCACCAGTTCCATGAGCTCAAGCTTTGTGCAAAGGTTTTTTTTTTTTTTCCATTCCTCCCTTCCCAACTCCGGCAGCTGCTCAGGAACAGCTCCATGAGAGCTACAAGCACAAAGCAATGTCCCCCTCAGCCCTGCCAAACAACCTGCGTGAAAGCACGCCGTGCTTTGCCACTCTGCTGGAGATTTAATTTGGTGTTTTAAAGTAGGTTAAATAACATCCATTGACCTACAATTAAAGCAACTCTGCCCAGGTGTTCCTGCTCTGAACAAACCTGCTCGGCAGCACACTGCCTGACCACAGCTGTTCCTTGCACTGATAAGCAGCTCCCAGCAGCCCCATGGCTTGCAGCTGGCACTGTGGGGTGGCAGCAGCCGGGACCAGGTCTGTGGGGCACAGCTGCCCCTTCTCATTGCATCCTGATGGCAGCGCAATGAGAGGAGGGCACCTGTCACCTCAAGCATGGCATCACAAACATCCACTCCCTCTTCTCCTCCAGCTCTCTGAACCAGTAGTGCAGAACCTGCTGCTTTTTGCAGCCCAAAGTAGCAAAATCTCCATCGACAGCCTCAAAGCTGCCATAACACCAGGCTGATGGATGTCCTGGGTCTTGGCTTGGGTACACCCTGCTGAATGACAGCACCAGCTGCCTGGAAAGAGTAAATCACACCAGCTCTGTCCTTTGGTCCTCAAATTACTCTTTTATTGCCCAGTTGCTGCCACGTGTTAAAGCTGCAGTGACCTTCCGGCCACCAAGAGCTGTGTTTGAGGGAGCGGCAGCAAACCATGGGGCAGCAGGACCCCACGCTGGGGTAAGGACACTGTCCCTAACACAGGCTTCACCCAAGTGCTGGCCTTAGGCCCTGCTGGCTGGCAGGCAGACCAGCTCCTCCAGGCTCTCTCCAGAAACATCAGACCCTTCCCCATTTCCTCAGGCAAACACCAACAGCAGAAAGAGATGCAGGAAGGGGTCAGAGGGCTTCTCCTTCAACTTTCCTTTGCGGCTCACAAATTGGTTATGAAACCCTAAAGAATAACTGAGACCGCCCCAGTCCGACAAACCACTTCGCAGAGCTCCAAAGGAGAAAATTATCTCTGTCATTTTCCCCATACAGGTCACAAGCTAATTCCCAGCCCAGATGGGGCTGAGAACTGCCAGCGAGAAGAGCGAGTTATGCAAACATCCGAAGGCAGCAGGGAAGTGTCTGCCAGGAGCTGAAGCTAAACAGTGGTGAGGTGCCTCGCTGTCCGTCAGTGTGGCTCATTTCTCTGGTTTGCCTCACAGGAAAACCAAGCGAAATTGAGCTGGGAGTGAACCACTCCAGTGGATCACAGGGTGCTGAGGTGATTTCACACAGTACATCTGTCCCACAGTGTGACAGCCCACCCACTACACCAGCTCCTCCACCAGAAAAGCCTTGCTCAGTCCCTGCCCTGCACCCATCGCCCAGCATCATGCTCCCCCACCTCCCCCCGCCCTCCCTGCTCTTTGGCCAAGTGACTGGAACTCACGTGAAGGCAAAGAAGAGGGTGGTGGCTCCCACTAGGAAGATGGCAGCAGCTGAGACCGGAACGTATTTGCTGGGTTTGAACCTCTTTCCAGATGCTGCTGGCATGTTGGAGCTCTGGTGGGGGATCTGCCCTGCAGCATAGCCCAGGCCCAGCTGGAGTCAGAGCAAGGCGAGAAGGGCAGGGGAGAGGGAAGGGGCCAAAGCACGACCCAGCCTCCTGAGTCACTCCTGAAGCGGGCTCTGAGCAGAGCAGGCCGTCTGCAGAAGTCCACTGCAGTCTCTGGAGCAAGAGGCCCTGAGTAGTCCACGTTACCCTCTGCGCTGCGAAAGTTCAGGGGCGCAGGGAGGGAGACTTAAAACCATTAAAAAATTCAGCAAAGAGAAGTGGATTTGGATTTAAAACAGCTGTTGGGGTAGGAATGCTGAGAGCCCTTGAGAGCGTGCAAAAAGCAGCTCCCCGTGCAGCTTTCACCAGACACAAAGGTGAGCTTTCCGTGCTGGGACAAGAGCAAGGCAAGAAGCACAGTGCGTGCAAGCACCCTGGGAAAGAGCAAGATACTGGTAAACTTCTTGCAAAAAGCCACTCGGGGAAACCACTTCTCCTTTTCAATCTGATATCCGCAGCCCCCTCCGGCCTCTGTCTCACAAGCAATCTGCCCAGCTTCCTCGCAGCGCTGCCGTGCCTCCTCCTCCTCCTCCCTGGAGGCGGTACAGAAGCACTCTCCCTGATTTCACCAGAATCTAGGCTGGCTGCCTGGAGGTGGCCGTTTAATTTTATTTATTTCTCTCTTGACTGTTAAAGCCGAGGAACAGCTGGTGCAAGGTTGAGCTGTAAATCCTTTCTTTGTGAGGGGGGCTGGAGGGGAAGGTCCAGTGGATTGTGTGTTTTCACCCTCTTCCTACTCGTTCCTTTCTCCTGACCCTCTGGGCCCTTCCACGGGCTTCGTTGCCACTCAGCTGTTGCGAATCAACAGGAATTGCATCAAATCTTCACTGCGGCAACCATTCCTGAGCAGCACGCCAGCTCGAGTAGAGATCTGGAGCAACGCTTTCAGGGAGGGCTTTTATACCCCCAAAAGACGAGTGATAATGGAAGCAGTGCTGAGAAGGTCTGTACTGCCCATGGCCCGAGCAGTGTGGGGGCAGGTCTCAGTATGTTCCAAACCGTTCCATTTTTACCGAGTGGAGGGGAGGTAAAGTTGCTTTTCATTAATCCATTTGCTCATTCAAAAAACTCAGGAACACTGAGAACGCCACACCTCACCTAGAAAAAGAGAACAGAAATAAATTAGCAAGTGAAATGATCATGTAAAAATACTGAAACACCACCAAGCTGTCCAGAACAGTGAGAATGCATTTATCTGAGGAAGGAAACAGAGTCAGGAAGATGCAGAACCCTGTTGCAGGCAACTTCCAAGCCCAGCTCTGACACAGCCCGATGCCGTAGCCCAAGGCCTGTCACCTAACACTGGCATCTCTCATCACCTCTGCGAGCCTGCAGTGAGAGGAGGCTGTAATTAGCGAGGACCCAGCCAGCCACCTCACTGCCCATCCCTGGGGCCCTCCGTGCCCCATTCACTGCAGAGAAACCCAAGCTAAGCAACATGCCCAGGACCGCGCAGGAAATCTGCGCTGAGCCTGGAATAAGATTAGGGGCCGTAAGACTGCTTGCCCAACACTTGTACCTTTCTACAGTTGTAACTCAAGTTCTAATGCTACAAAACGCCTGCTGCCTCGAGGTGAAGGGGCTAATCAGAGGCTTACAGAGTTTATATTTGGGTGGAGGCTGCAGGAGGAAGAGGCACCTGGAATCTCATCCCCTTCCCCCCAAGGGCACAAAGCAGAGAAGCCCGTGGAGAACAGCAGTGTCCTGGCCAGGGAAGGGATTCGGAGAGCCAAGTTCCCAGCAGAGAGCCCTGATGGCTTTATGGTGCCTTCAAGAGCATCATCCGGTTGATGGCGAGGGTGTAGGCGGGAGCATCAGACTCCTGCAAGGCAAAACGTAGGGGAGAACGTACCTTTCTGAGAATTGAAGGAGGCACCAACCATCCCCAAGTGCTCATGAACCTGCTGCAGCTCAGGGATGAGCTGGGCACAACTTCTATTTCATTGACTGTTACTGTTAGAGCACCTTCTGGGCCATTTGTCACACACTCACTGCCTCAGTGTTCCATCACGAGGCCTCCATCACACCACTGACCCCAGATACAGAGCCATAATGACCCTCTTCTGCCACCAAAGCTTTTTCTTAGGGGTAGGCGGAAATTTCAAGTGCTGACCAAACACTCACGATGGCTGAGAGAACTGCGGCACGAAATTAAGGCCACAATTAGTTAATGACAAGAACTAACTAGATAACTTAGATAACTCAGTCCCAAAGCAAGGCGTCAGCCAGTGAGGCTGACTAACCGAGGCACTGCTCCCACTGCAGAGGGCCCTTTCTTTGCAGAAACTTTAGAAACTGACTTTTTGGCTTTGTGATTGAGAGAGAGGAATCCCAGCACAACAGGAGCACAGTGCCCCAGATCCACTGGCTGAAAGCCCTGCTCTCACCTCCGGGCAGCCGGCCGCTGCAGCTCCACGGGTGGGCGGGCAGCAGCCTGGAGATAGGCTACCCCCAACTTGAAGATGACATCACTGCTAATTGCTTTAGCAGAAACCATCTGTTAAGTGCTCCTCAGCTGTAACAGGACACCCCGGTCCTTTGAAAGGCTCCACCATGAGAACAGCCACACCTCAAATCCAAACGCTCACAGATACTCACAGATTTAAGTTTGTCCCCGTGCTACTCCTCACTCCTCCATCCTATTCCTTACGCAGAGCAATCTCCTTGCCCAAGATGAGATGCTCTCCACAGATGTTCCCCTTGAAGCCTTCCTCAGTTCAAGGTCCTGCTCAGCTCTGCCTGAACTCTTCCCAAGGCACCACCTAATGACAGGTGCATACATTAAAGGGCTCCAACTCCTCTCACAGGGCGAGTCAGCGCACTGTGGTATTTGCAAAGGTCCACGTGAGAGCTCAGCTCAGTGCAGAAACCAACATCAGGCAGTGCTGGAGCGAGCTCCCCACATCAGTGCAAGAGAGAAGACAGAAACACAGAATATCCTGAGTTGGAAGGGACCCAAAGGTATCACCAAGTCCAGCTCGTAGCTTCAAAATTCAAGCCCGATGTCTGGAAGCACTGTCCAAATGCTTCTTGAGCTTTGGCAGCTTGGGTCTCTGACCACTGCCCTGGTGAGCCTGTTCCAGTGCCCAAACACTCTCCAGTGAAGAACGTTCTCTTTATATGCAAACTACAGCTTGGGCATCTGCGTGTCCCACCTGCCAGGCAAGAGGTCCAATCCTCCTGCAGCCTGGAATATTTGGTTTGCATGTGAAACGCTGTGTGGCGTGGCATTGCGGGCTGGGATCTCTGCTGTGTAATTTTAAGGTATCTTCTTCTCTTTTCTTGGGGCTAAACGATACTGAAACTTGACCATTCCTGTCACTTAGCTCGATGTCCTGGAGAAACACAAACTATACGCAGGATCCACCCTGGCTTCCCACAGATTATACCAATTCAGACCACATCCACACTGATTTCCCCAAGCAGACTATCTCTTACCTAGATCTCATTTCCTGCAGTCCTGCAATCTGCCCACCCCGATCTCTCTTTCCAAATCTTTTATCCTCACTGAAACTCACCTGAGGAACATACGTGCTCTGCTTCCATCCTGATCCCTTCTCTCCACTGCTTCCAGCCCAGCAGCTCCTCCCTTCCATGCTTCTCAGGACCTGCCCTACTCCTTCCTCCTCCCAATCAAGCTTTACTAGGCTTGTGTGTCACCAATTACTCCATTTTCCCTCTCCTCTGGCGTTTCTGCCTCTTTTCCCAACCCCAACACCTCTTCCTCTGTTATTATTATTTTTTTTTCCTTGGTTCCTCTTATCCAGCACAACCCCAGGCCTCCCACTCATAAGGGAGAGTTGGGGTTCACCGGAGGGTTCCAAGTCAGCCATTGCCTCACTGATACTCCCGTCCCACAGCTGTAGCTGTAAGGGGCTCAGCTGCTCCCTGAGCTTGTCCCAGTGCTCCAGTTTCTCTGCATCTGTATTCTCATTCCCCATTTATGTGCTTCCCTCCACTCATCTCCTTCCATTTCCCCTCAGCTCATTTTCTGAGGACTTTAGCTAATCCTCCATTCCTTCCCTCGGGACGTTTCTGAATGCTACTGCTGCTGCCTTCCATTTCCCTTTCAGTCCACATCACCTTTTCTTCAGCTGAGAACCTGAAGAGTCTGACTCCGATTTCCTCTTCTGCCAGCACTCACTCCTTGAAGCTCTGTGCTCTTCCTGTCCTTCCCACCACTGCCCCATCTCACCATTCTCCAGCAACCTATCCACACGCAGCCTGAACAGTTTGTGTTGCTTTGGGGCTCGATCTTTCCAAAGCATCAGATGGGACAAGAAAACACTCTTCACCACGCTCCACACACGAGTGATCCAACGCTGCCAACAAGCAGTGCAGTTCCTCTAAGTGCTCCCAGCACTGAAGAAGGAAGCGCGCGCCCCAATGTGACAGGGTTCCCCTGACACTGCCTTTCGTTACTGCCCGGGGAAAGGAGCTGGCGCAGAGCGGAGAGAGTTCACTCTCAGTTACGAGCTCCCAGTCGTGTGTCAGCTGCCTCCCTGCCCCAAACCAGTCCTGCTGAGTTTCCCCCTCACGGGTCAAACAGACAAACAATTCCTTCCGAGTGATGCAAGTCCCAGCCGGGGCAGATCCAGGACAACACAAAGACAAGATGTGCTCTACCTGCTCCCACCTTGTTTTCATTGCCTGTGCCCAGGACCTGCACAGAGCAGGCGGTCCCAGGGCCGGCTCTGCTTTCCTGAGCCTTGGCACCTTCCACTCATGGGATGAGACACATGTCCCTGTCAGCTCCCCTCTGCACTGAGATGCAGGCTACAAGTGAAAGTGCAAAACCATCACTACAGGCAGCCAGCATGGCTGGCAGCCCCTCGCTGCTTATCTCTGGCCTTGCTCTCATAGCTCCCGTTTCTCCCTGCCCATCTCAGCGGTTTACATGGGATTAGCCCCATTTTGCGGACAAAGCAGGGAAGAACGGCATCTCATCCAATGTGTCTGCTCCTTCCTCGATGCACAAACCCAGCCCTCCTGCCACCGGTGCTCAGAGGCAGCAGTCAGCAGAAGAAACGAGGGGCGCAGCAGGAGGGGGTGAACACCCCCAAAAGCCTTGTCTAAAATCAGAGGTAAAGGTCTCCCGTTGGCCCCGCTCCACCCAGTTACCTCCTGCCTGACCTCAGGAACCACGAGAACAAAGTCCTCTGCTAAGGAGGAACACCTCGCTGGAGGTGATGATTAGATTAAGCCCGCTTAATCAACTTCCTCACTTCGATCTAGACAAGGCTGTAGTCATGTTTTATAGCCCATAAAAGACCAGTGCAGAAAGGATGATCCCACAAACAACCCAATTCAGAGATATGATGGAGCAAAAGATGGAAGTTGCAGGGGAAATCACGCCCTGGGGAGCAACCAGCAAGGGACACCAGCAAGGAAGAATCTCCTCTCCTAAACCAGCGAGACAAGCAGGGTAGAACTGTGAGATTTTGTTCTCATCTCAGGGAGATGCAACAGAATCCTCAGCTGCAATAACTTGGGATTAACACATTTCACATCGATAATTTGGAGCTGCTTAGCAGTAGTCAGGTTGAACACCTGCCAACACATCCCATTACATCACCAACACCGAAGAACGTTGTGCGGAAGTGTGTTTCGAGGAGCAATTTCACTCTGGACAAGGCAGCAGCACATGGGCCAGGGCTCTGCAGCCAGAGAACAGACTTTAACTTCTGCTCACCGACACACCATGAGAACCAAAACCATGACACGGGCTTTTAAAAACTGAAGTCATTGAGTTGTTCTCAGAGGTACTGGCAGCACAAGGAGAGCCCCAGCTCCAGATGCACGTCTGTGGGAAGGCTCTGTGCTGCAGGCTGCTGCTGTGCTGGTGTCTGCTCCTCAAACACAAACCCTCCCCACCACACAGCACTCAGGAGCACGACTGCACTCTATTATGCCACCGTCCAGACTCCACGACTGTCCAAATTCCCCAGGCAGCACCACTCAACCCTCCAAAGCTGCTCTAGGCCCCCAGCACCAGAAGAGCATGGAGCTGTCAGAAGGGAAGCCACGAGAATGCTGAGGGCTGTGAGGAGAGGCTGCAGGAGCTGGGCTTGGTCAGCCTGGGGAAGAGAAGGCTCTGGGAGACCTCACTGTGACTTTCCAGTACCTAAGAAGGCTACGGGAAAGTTGGGGAGGAACTTTCACAAGGCCGTACAGCGACAGAACCGGGGATAATGGTTTTAAAGTAAAAGAGGGGAGATTTGCACTAAGTATAAGGAGCAAATTCTTTACTCAGAGGGCAGTGAAGCACTGGCACAGGCTGCCCAGAGAGCTGTAGGTGCCCCAGCCCTGGAGGCGCCCAAGGCCGGGCTGGATGGGGCCCTGGGCAGTCCGACCGGGCTGCTACCGAGCGTGAAGCAGCTATACCACCTATGAAGGGGGTGGCACTGGATGGGCCGTAAGGCCCCTTCACCCCCAACCATGTTACGGCCCCGCGCGCACGGAACGACACGGGGAACTCAGGGAGATCCCGTGCTGATCCGGCTGTGATCAGCGCTCTCCCCGGGCCCAGGAGGAAGCGGCTCCCACCTCGCGGTGCTGCACCACCTCCGCGGGCAGGGCCGGGAGCGGCGGGGCGGAGGCCGCAGGCCGGCGGGGCTCCGGGCGCTGGGGCGAGGCTGCGCTACGAGGCGGCGGGCGGGGGCTTGGAGGCGGTCCCGGGGCCGAGCGCAGCCGGGGCTCCGCGGCCCTACGGCTACCGGGGGCGGGGAAGCGGCCCGAGCCTGCTGGCGGCAGCCCGGGCCCGAGGAGGAGGCGGGCGCGACGGGGAGGGGGAACGGGGAGCGGGAAGACCCCGCGGCACTCACCGGCCCGCTGCGGCGCGGCCCGGGCGGCGCCCAACGCTACCGGGCACGAAGCGATCGCGGCGCACGGCGTCTGGGCACGACGTCACGGCTGCGCATGCGCGCCCCGCCCCGTCGGCCGCGCGCACCGCCCGCCGCTCTTCATTGGTCGCCGCCTAGGGAACAGCCTGGAAGGAGCGAGGAAGGGCTCGGTGCGCATGCGCGAACCGGGAAGTGGAGGTGCGCATGCGCCACCGAGGGGGTGGGCACACGTGCACAACAGAGCGCATGCGCGGCACTTTCTGCTGTAGGGATAACTCGGCGCGGTGTACTGCAGGGCGAGTCCGCGGGACGAGACGCGAGCCAAGCCCAGCCCACGCGTATCTGGGGAGCAGAGGGAAAGAAGCGTCTTCCCCCGCACCTCGCCTTGACCGATCGTCTTCCTGTGATAGGCTTGGGGCCCCTGTTCAGTATGCATGGGGGTGGGTGGTCAGCACCCAGGGGCCCATCCCTAGATCCTGCGGCCGAGACAGAAAACAGCAAGCACCACGGAGCCAAAGGACCATGAGATTTAATAACAAAAGGCTACAAAACGATATAAAAGCAAGAGGTGGCCTCCTGCACCAGCTGTGCCCACTGGCACAAGGGCAGCAACCCAATGCCTGAAGGCTGCAGGGCAAAGAGCAAGCACTGGAGTACACTGGGACACACAGACATCCCCATGTGTCCCCTCCGCTCAGGACTCCCTGCCCCGTCCCTGCTGGAGCTACTTCAGGTCCATGAAGCGGATGTCCATAATGAGGAGGAAGTTCTTGGGCAGTGGGCGAGGGGCAGGTGAGAGCACAGTGAACACCTGGCGCTCCAGGTCTACTCCAGTGACCACAATGAAGCCAGCTACGCTGGTCTCTGAGATGTTGTCATCGGGGCTGTCGGCCATGCTGACGCTCAACAGGTGGTGTACCATGTCCCGCCCTGGCGTCACCGGCACCAGCTTCAACTGGTTGTCCTCCTGCGACATGCCCAGTGGCAGGCAGGAGTCGGGGATGGTGGGAGCCCCCACCTTGTAGATCTTAACATCAGAGAACTTGACGTCAAAGGCATGGGGGTAGAAGCAGCCTCTGAAGCCATAGAAATATTCCCTGATGCGATCGTCTCGACATTCCCGCCGGAAGTCCTTGGAGCGCTCCACCACCCCACCAGATTTGGGGAGCAGGACGGTGCGCACAAAGTGGGGTAGGTCCCTCTTAAGCTCATTGTAGAGCCGCTCCTGGTCTAGCACCACCACCACATCCACCTCAAAAGCCGAGGCGGCATGCACCAGGGCCTGGTAGCCCGAGCCTTTCACCCAGCCGCATGTGTTGATGACGCAGCCACTGACTGATGCACGGCGGTTCACCTCACATCGCTGGTTGAAGACATCAGCCAGGCGGGATGTGATCTGCAGGCAGATATCGGGACATGAGGATAAAGTGCATAGGGTTGAAAGGGATGTTTCTGTTCCCAAAAGACATCAACACAGCTGGAGGCTATGTGATGAGGACCTGTCCCATTCTTAGGGATGCAGCAATCATAGGCAATGCTCCTAATGCACTCAGCAGGTTTATTTACTGCTAAGAGGCAGAGGCAATGCCCAGGCCATGGGCAGCCACTTGGGCTGAAATCCTTCCTTGCCCGCCTCCCAGTCAATAGCCACGAAGGGGCAGCAGCCACATTCAGTGCTGAAGTTGTCCATAAAGCATATTATGTGCACTAAAGGCTGCTTGACCTCATCAACAGAACTACTCCCCAATGTCCCACAGAGAGGACAAGGGCAAGCATGCGGCTGAGGGTAACCTTCAGCCAAACAGGGGCTTCTAACCATCACCAAACAGCAGACAGAGAAGGATGCTGGGAATTCAGACCAGCTTTTTACTCTTCATGTTTTTGTTGGACCTCAGTGCTTAACTCAGGGTTGCACCATGGTTTTATTACATTACATTTATTACAACGACAAGACTAGCTGGGCAATCCCTGACTCACAGGGGCAGGCAAGCAGGACTCCCTGGAGCCTCCACCCTGCTCTAAGCAGGGCCAACCCCAAGACGACATGCTAGGACATACACTCACCTTGTTGTAGAGCTTGATGTTGGTGCCAGGTGTGGTGGAGCCAAAGTGATAGACCAGCGGGGCCTGCAGGGAGAAGCCCTCCTCCACGTCAGCCGGCCGCTCGATGTAGAGGGCACCCATGGTGCCGGGGATGGAGACAGAGCCCTGCCCCACGTCCAGCTCCACAAAGGTGGGCCGGCGCCCCAGGCGTACAGCATAGTTCAGCAGCAGGCGGCACACAGTCGACTTGCCCACATCAGTGGGGCCCACCACCATGACACGGGGCCCCCGCTCGTCCTCACGCTCTGCCTGCCGCCGCATCTGCTCCAGGGCCGTGTGAGTGTTGAGGTAGAGCAGCATGGGGGTGTCCTTGGAGACATATGCCACCTCGGTGCGCCCACTGAGCTGCACAGTGCAGCCATGCCAGGTGAAGACAGCCACCTTTGCACCGGCGTCAAAGGTGAACTTCTTGTTGCGGGTGAGCTCGGTGCCAAACACCTCCGCCATGCCGGTGAGCAGCTCCATCTGCACCGTCTGCGAGGCCTCCACTTCGAAGCGCAGCTCTGTCTCCCGCTCCAGCTCGAATTTTGCCACCTGCTTCTTCTCATCTCCGCCATCATCCGCCATCGCGGCCCCGGCCCGACCCTATCGCCCGCTGCGGTAGGGCCTCAGCCCGGGGCCGGGCAGGGGATAGTACGTGACAGCGCCTGGTATTTCACTGCGCGCCTGCTAGGGCTCCGGCAGGGCTGTCGCGTTTCCGTTACGTCACAGAACGCGACGGAAGTTCGGTCAGACCAACGCCGGAAGTGAGGTCAGAGCGCTGACCACACGTCCCCTGCATCAGCGGGACAGCGCGGGGCGTTGCTATGGCAGCCGCGCGGAGCCTCCTGGGGGATGTAGTTCGGGCCTGCTGCGGCGTACCGCTCCCCGGTGCTCGTCTGGATCTCATCCGTATAGCACCTACCGGGGGACCGTGGCCATGGCCTCTCCCCCTCTTCACTGCCCCCGGCCCCGCTGCGTCCCGTGTGCACGCCGGGAGCGGCGTTCTCCTCCTGTCCCGGGCTCTCTGCAGCCGCCCCCGGCGTCCCTCAGCAGTGGGTGGGAGCCGGGAGAGCGTCCGCAGCCCGGTCCCGGGGGCAGCGGTGACGTAGCGCTGCCGGGTGGTGACGTCTCCGCGCGGGGTGCGGGCGGTGACGTTGAGCAATGAGTCACGGCGCCGTGATGCAGTCCCCGGGCGTGCGGCGCTCCCCTCCCTTCCCCCCCACCCCCTCCGCTGCCGCCTGGTGCCCCCGCCCCGCACCGGCACCGGGGACAGCGGCAGCGGGGACAACGGCAGGCGGTGAGCTGAGGGGCCCGGGGGGGGATACGGCGGTGCTGGGGGCACGGCACTGCCTCCTCCTCACCCTATCCCGCTTAACTCTTCGCAGGCCACCCCCCCTCACCTCCCGCTTCTCACCCGGGGGGGCCCTGGGCCGCCGCGCCCCACCCCCGGCCCCGGCGGGACAACGGCTCTCAGCACACTGCTGCGCTGCTTCTTCCCCTGCGAGCGGCTGTGCGGGGGCTGCACCATGCCCCCCGCACCCCCGCGGCCCCCCGGGGCCCTGCCACCCGCCGTGCCCCCTGCCCACCGCCACCGGGTCCCCACCACCACTCGTCTGCCTCCTCGGACCTTCCACAGCTACCTGCCACGCTCCCACCGTACCTACAGCTGCGTGCACTGCCGTGCACACCTGGCCAGGCACGAGGAGCTCATCTCCAAGGTGCCCCCTCTGCACCCGTGTCACCTCCCCGGGTCCCTGGGGTGGCCATCTTCCCCTCCGCAGCGTCTCTGGGAAATAGTGAGCGTCCCCACAGGGTGTCCCCAGAGCAGTGGTGTGTGTCCTCTCTGTGGTGCTCCCTCCATGGTGTCCCCCCATGCTATCTCCTCCACAGTGTCCCCTCTGCAGTGTCCCCTCCATGATGTCCCTAGAGTGCCAGGTGTCCCCCTGTGCCCATACTATCCCCAGCGTTCCCACGACAGTGAGTGTACCCCCACGGTGGCATGGTGGTGATGGAGGAGGGGGTGAGGGAGACACGGGGGACACTGGGGTGAGTCACACTGTGTCCCTACAGTCCTTCCAGGGCAGCCACGGCCGTGCCTACCTGTTCAACTCAGTGTGAGTACCATGGTGGGGGATGGGGTGCTGGGAGGGGGGGTGAGGCAAGCGGTCACCCACTCAGGGCTGCTTGTCCTGGAGAGGATCGAAGGAACATCCCCAGCCGTGCCCACAGCACCCTGTCTGGTGCAGGGTTAATGTGGGCTGTGGCCCGGCTGAACAGCGCCTGCTGCTCACTGGGCTCCACTCTGTGGCTGACATCTTCTGCGAGAGCTGCAAAACCACCCTGGGCTGGAAATACGTGAGTGCCCCTGGCACCCTCAACCTGGGGGTGGGCATCACCCTGGCACCCCAATCCCTTGGCCTGGGCACCCAAAAGACATGATATGGGTACTCTGAGCCCATGGCACCACAAATCCCCCTGGGTTACCCAAACCCCTGGTTCAGCCCACTGTGCGGGCACCCCAAACCCACAATGAAGGTAGTGCCTTGGCACCCCAAATCCATGGCATGTGTCCTGTGACCTGGGCCCCGGGGGGGCTCAGGGTGCTATCCCCTCAGGAGCAGGCGTTCGAGAGCAGCCAGAAGTACAAGGAGGGGAAGTTCATCATCGAGATGTCGCACATGGTGAAGGAGAACGGCTGGGACTGAGCAGCATGGCAGGGACACCGCAGTGGCACCTACCCTGGCAGGCACCTGGCACTGGAGTACTGACATGGACCTCCCCACTTTGCTTTGCAGTGGGGGCACCCCATGCCAGCCTGTGCCACCTGCTGGGGTGGAGGCACGGGGCCCGTCACCAGCACACAGAGGCTGCGGGCAGCTTTTCTAGTGGAATAAAGGCTTTTTGTAGAAAGGTGTCAAGCGTCACCTTGAAGTGCCAGGGGGAGATGGCAGCGCCAGGGGGACAGCACCTGGAACACCAGCAGCAATAGTGTTCCCTCTTCAACAGGAGACAGACAGTGACTCAGAGCTTTTATTGGGACCTCAGGCCCAGAGCTGATGGGGGAAACAGAGGCAGAGGAGCCGCTGGGGGGGCAGAAGCACGCAATGGGGACAGAGGATTTGGGAAGTGTGGGAAGGAGGAGAGAGGAGGGAGAACAGAAGGAGGTGGCTGGAGGGTTGGTTGGAAGGAAAGAGGGAGAGATGGAGTGAGGAGGGAAGGAGGGAGGGAAGAGAGAGAGAAGATTTAGGGAAGCAGGGAGGGAGGAATGGGAAGAGGGAGAGAGGGGTGGAAGGAGGAAGAAGAGAAGGCAGGTAGGGACAAGAGAAGGAGGGAGGGAAGAAATGGAGGTGAGGAAGGAGGGGGCAGGCATCAGGCCTGGGGGTCACTAAGGCGTCCCATGAAGAGGGGGATGCTGTTGGCTTCATCCCAGAGCACGAAGAGGAAGGGCTGCAAAGCCTCCAGCTGCAGAGCCGTGCGGGCCACCGAGGTGGCCATGGCACCCGCTGCCTCCACACCTTTCTCATCCAGCATCAGCACAGCCCGGTGTTGCACTGCGTCCACTGCCACCGCTGGGCCCCGTGCCAGCCCACACAGCTCCGCATCCAGGAACAGCCCAAAGTCTGCAACAGCCAGCCTCAGTGCCATTGCCATGGCACAGGAACAGCAGGGAGTGGGGGCATCGGGCATGAGGGGAAACCAAGGGACACCAGGAACAAGGGGGGAATGGCAAACAGCAGGGGATACAAAGGGATGTAGGGAACATGGAGATATTGGAGCCATTGGGGCCACCAGAGACATGAGGGTCATCAGGGAACCAGTGGATACAGGTATATGAAAACACTAGAAACACTTGGGGCGCTGGTGACACTGGGAGCACTGAGGTTGCAGAGGAAAGATGCAGGGAACCTCCAGCAGGGAGTGATGTCATCATCTGTCACCTTCCGTACAGGAGATGACATCACTCCAGCACAGGCAGGGGTGGGGGGATGCCTTACCCATGTCATGCACCATGGCCACCACATCCATAGCAAGGTCGAGGTGCAGGCGTGGCAGTGCCACGCTAGTGGGGCGTATGGGGGTGTTGGCTGCCCGCTGCAGCAGTGCCAGGAAGGTGGGGGGGTCCAGTCCTCGCTCCACAGCCTCCAGTGCTTCCGGGGGTCCTCGCGGCACCAGCACCACCAGGCTCAGCCCCCCACTCAGCTGCAGCCGCCCCACCTGCAGCGTGACATCACAGCCTGGCGTCCCCATTCAGTGCCATGGGAGGGATGCCATAGCTTGGCTCCCCATCAGTGCTCCTGGGGTGATGTCACCACCTGGCACATCCCTTCTATGCCACAGCAGTGACATCATGCCATGATATCATGCCCCACGAGCACAGGGATGCAGTACCTGGACCCGCAGGCGGGAGTCACTGAAGGAGGACACGGGGTATTTCTTGCTGGTCATGGTGAGCACGTCCACTGGCCGGTGCCCGTGGCGTATGAAGGGCAGCGGCATTGTATACTTGGTTTTGAATGGCCTTTTCCACCGGGCTGCAGGGACACAGTGCCCATGGGATGGGGGTGTCATGGGGCTGAGGGCCACCAGGGGATGGGGGAACAAAGGTTTGGAAGATCCCACGGTGGCTCCCAAGGTGGATCTCAGGGCAGATCCTGGATAGACCCTGGGAACTGTGCCATACCCTGGAAGTGGACGGCGCTGAGCAGCACCAGGCGAGGGTCATCAGGCAGCTGGGACAGGAGTTGGGGTACAAGCCCATGCGTGGCCTTGCGCACCCACTCGTTGATGCGCTGCAAGTCCACGCTCTCGTTACCACTCAGCTCCTGTGGCTGGGCCTCGTAGAAGCGCCATGACTCATCCAAGAAGCGGGGCCGGAGGTGCAGGTCTGCATGGTAGCATGGCTGATGTCACCCCCTTGCCCACCCCGCTGTTCCTCCCTGGCAATGCCTGTCTTACCTGGGTGGTGGAAGATCTCTGCGGCAGAGAGCAGCCCTGACACATTGGCCAGCTGCTGCAGGGCGCCATGCACACAGGCCAGCTCTGGCCGGTACCCCAGGATGGCGGCAAGGCGCTGCTGGGTCTCACCACGGGCACCTGAGAGCAATGGTGAGGCTCAGTGAGGCCTGGCAGCTGGGAGGTCCGTGGGTGTGTGGGCTGCACCACGGGGAGCCCCTCACCCAGCAGGAGGTGTGACAGTCCCAGGGCCACGTTGAGGGGGGAGAATAGCAGGTTGGTGTCGGGTTTGGCAGACTCCGCCATGTGCTGGTAGAAGCGTAGGGCAAAGGTACCCAGCGCCGTGGCCACCTCCGCCTTCTGCTCCCTTGTTGGTGCTCCGCAGGTCTCGGCCGGCTCCTCATCCCCAGGGCACGGCGGGGTGATTGTGCCCGGAGGGGTGCTGGGGAGACCTGTGGTGGTCTCAGGCTCAGGTGTGGCCGTGCTCCCAGTGGCAGCAGTGCCAGGCTCCTCGGGTGCTGCCACAAATTCCACAGGGCCTAGTGGCTCCAGGGCCTCCAACACGGCATCCAGGCTGGGTTCCTTCGTGGAGCTGGCATTAGAGCTGGGCACAGGCTGGGTTGGTGTTGTCCCTGTGTCATCTGGTGGGCCTGTGGTGGGATGTGGGGACACGGTCCGTGCTGGCTGCAGTCTGATCAGCTCCAGCTTCCCGGGAGGAGTGGTCTCCAGCACAGGCACCTGGGCATAGGGACACCGGTGAGGGTGGGCAGGGGGCACCTGGCTGCAGGAAGCCCACATACCAGTGCCACACTTACCGGAGTGACAGCAGCAGTGACCACGGCCACCAGGCACACCAGCAGCAGGCAGAGCTTCATGGTGAGCAACCTGGTGGGCAAGCACTGGTCAAAGTATCAGCTGGACACCCAGTGCCCGCACCCTCGCTCCCACCACCCCCTTGGCACCCAGCACCCCGCTCCCTATACCCCGAAACCACGCACCGTCAGCAGCAGGTGCTCCCTGCACGACACCCCCCGCCCACCCCGATGGAGGGGCAGCACCCCGGGCCCACCTGGTGCCCGTCAGGTCGCTCCCCAAGTGTCCGGCCGGGCGCAGGGGGGAACTGGCCGGACCCAGGCCTGCGTGGTTAAAGATTAAGGAGGGCAGGAGGCCGCAGAGGCTTCCCGTAAATCAGCCGGGAGGTGCTTGGGGGCCAGGCTTGGCGGGGGAACCCGGCCGAGGCGCAGCCCCCAGCACAATACGGCCCAGCCCTGCGTCCCGCCCCGGGCCGGAGGACCTGCCCCCTCCCGCAGGCACTGACTGGGAGGTGCGGTGGGGCGCTTTAACCACTCAACCTCCGCGGTAACGAGGGACAGCCTGGCCACCCACTCTCTAATGGAACTTCCCCTCCTTGTCCCTGGGATCCCCAGCTGCACACCGGGGGGAAGTCCGGACACGTTACTCTGCTGCCTGGGCTGGTGCTACGCAGCCCCTTCGAGGAAGAGGGGGGGCGAGGAAGGTCCTCGGTGTCCCCCTTCCTTACAACTGGGGACCTGTCTGCCCGCAGCCCTAAGCACCTCAGACCACCTGGGGAGAGTCTGGCCTCTCTTCCCCTCAACTCTCTGATCCCGAGTCAACGCGGTGACCCCACACGCTCCAATTTCCCACGGCTGGAAGCCGAACCTGGGGGCTTCCCCGTCCCGAGGAGGAACGGGACAGCCGCGAGGCGCCCCACACGCAAAGCAACCCCCGTCCGGAGCGCTGCACACCCACCCATTCCCATCGCCCTCATGTGCCAGCACCCACCCACCCACCTAATCTGCCCTCGGGGAGGGGCCGGAGCCTCTTGCCCCGCCCCTCCGAGAGAGGCTGGCCCCGGGGTGTCTGACCCAGCAGCAGTGGCGCCGGGCACCGGACATCACTGGCCATGAGCAGGCGGCTCGCCATGGTGCGTGGGGCGCGGGGTCAGCGGGGGGGACATCCCGCTTTCGGCACCCGGCCTGGGGGGGCCGGACCGAGGCAGGGGGGCCGTGCGGGTGTCGGGGTGCGGACAGCGGGCAACGGGCTGCGGGGTGGCAGCACTCGGGGCGCGGCGTTCAGGTAGTGCCGTGCGGGGGGGAAACGGATGCCAAGAGCGGGGCGCGCACCCCCAGTGCCTGTGCGGGGGTTCCGCTTTCGTTTCCGCGGCGGGGACCGCTCAGCGAGAGACCGTGTCCCGACGGATGACCCCGCCTATTTGGGGGCGTGCTCGGGTGGTTGGCACCGCCCATTCGGGGAGGGACCATGGGCTCACTGTCCTGAGTCCCCGCCCCCTGACCAGACCCCGCCCGCAGGAGCTGGAGGAGGTGCGGCGCTGGGGCGGGGTCCGCGACCTGCACTTGGTGGACCGTGACGTGCTGCGCTGGAGGGGACTGCTGCTGCCTGTGGGCACGAGGGGACTGGGGCACGGGGGGGGGCACTGCGATGTAGGGGCGTTCCTGGGCGAAGGGGTATGGAGGTGTCACACGGGTGTGAGGGAGCACGGGGCATGGGGGGGTCCTTAGGGGAAGGGGTATGGGAGGGGCACAGGGAGGTCCCAGGGGTCGTGGGGGTGCAGGGAGGCCCTGGGGACATGGAGGGGGTCCTTGCTGGGGTGAGTCTGGGGGAGCTTCCCTAGGAGGCACCACACAGGGTGGGAGAGGGACATGGTGGGGCTCACTCTGGGAGGGCATGGGGCTGGGCAGCTAGGGGGTGCTGTACCCCTGTGGGGGCAGCTGGAGGCTGAGGCACTCTCATTGCTGCTGCAGAACAATCCCCCCTACAACGCGGGTGCCTTTCGCTTCGAGCTGGCCTTCTCCCCGCATCACCCCCTGGTGCCCCCCCGTGTTACGCTCCTCACCAGCATCCACCACCCCGGTGTGGGTCCCGACGGCACTGTGTGTCAGCCCCTCACATCCCCCGACAGCTGGGAGCCTGTCACCCGCGCAACGCATGGTGAGTGCTGGGGGCTGGGGTGGGGAGCACGGCAAGCGCCCTCGCTGATGCTCCCCCCGTGTCCCACAGTGCTACAGGACCTGCTGCTGCTGCTTGACAGCCCCAGCACCGAGCGGGTGCTGCGCCCTGAGCTGGCCCGTGAGCTGAGCGAGAGGCCCGAGGCCTTCCTGCACCAGGCAGAGGAGCACACCCGCCGCTACGCCGAGCCGCGCCCCGACACCCCCGAGCCCTGAGCCTCCACCTCAATGCCTCCTGCCTTGTACATAAAGCTCCCATTTCACTCCTGTGACCCCTTTGCATGATGCTGTCCCTGCAAGAGACGAGGCGCCATGGCATGGCACTGCAAACCTTTACTCCTAGGGGTGGGGAACAAAGTGGGGAATGGGGCCAGGGGGGCCTCAGCGCTTCTTGGTCTTCACTAGCCCCTTGGCCACCAGGCTGCGGTACAGCTCCTGCACATAGGTGTAGATGCACTTGGCGTCCGGCACTGCCAGCCGCAGCATGTCCTCCACCTCCAGCAGCTGGGCACAGTCGACACGCTCCCTGCAAGGGCCAGCATCACCAGGGCTGCCCCACGGGCAGGCACGGGGACAGGGACAGGAACACACTCACTCTGCGGTGGTGAAAGCCAGGGTGAAGTTACGCTGGCGGTCATGGGGCTCCAGGCTGCCGTAGTCAAAGGCATCGGGGAAGAAGCTGTGGATGAGGGCGCAGAAGGCCAGGCCGTTGCCCCAGCTCCCTGAGAAGTTCTGGATGTCCACGTGCTGCATGGGTGGGTGAGCAGGGAGGGGTGGGGGGGGTATCAGGACACTGCTGGCCCTCTGCCAGCCCCCAGCCCCCAGTACTCACCTGGTAGCCACGTGTCCTGGCACGGCACCACTCCAGCAGCATGGCCTTCACTGAGCCCGTAGCCCCCGCACGTTTCAGGTGTGGGGCTGGGCCTGTGGCTGCCCTGTGGCCAACCCAGTGTCCCCCATTGGTACATACCCCTCAGGGACTCGCCACTGGGCAGTGCTACCCTCAGTGCCCCATGTCCCTCTCAATGTCCCCCCACTGCCCCACACCCCTGGCTGTCCAATGTCTCATATCTCTCATTGTTCCATGGCTCTCCCGTTCCTCTCCAGTGCCCCGTGCCCTCCAGCCACCCCACTGCCCATGCTCCTCCACTGCCTCCCATTGTCCCCTGTCCTCCCCACTGTCCTCATTGCACCCTGACCTCCCCAGGCCCCACTCACCCCCCGAACTTCTCCAGGATGGCGCTGCGTCCCTGTGCCCGGCTGCTCACCCGTGGCCGCCCCACAGCTGCCACCCTGGGGGGCACCCGGCCCCGAGGCCCCACTGCAGATGCACCCCTGGGAACACAGGGGTGGTGGCTGTGAGCAGGGATAGGGTCACCACTGTGGATACCACCTATGAGAACAGGGTACGGGGGCGCCAGCAGTGGGGAAGGGCTATGGGGCAGCCCTGGTGTTGGCTGCTCCTCTGTTCTCACCTCTCACTGCCACCTGAGCCCTCAGTGCCACCAGCTGCAGGGGAGAGCAGAGGAGTTAGTAGGACAAGAGAGGGCAGCCGGCATGGAGCCACCCCCTGCAGGCACCTGGGGCAGCCGTAGTGCCTGGGGGCACTGCAGGGGATCCCAAATGGTGCAGCTGGGAGTGGGGCCACAGGGACTCTACAGAGTGTATGGGGATCTGTAAGGAACCCTGGGAGAGGACCCACCCCATCTCCATTCCTCATCCCAGTCCCCCCCTCCTGCCTCCCCTGCCCCGGAAGGGGATCCCTGTGCTGAGTGTGGCCCTTACCTGTGGGGGATGTGGGGGACACAGGGGATGAGGGAGGTGTGGGAGACATGGGGAATGTGGGAGACACGGGGGACGTAGGGGAGAGGGGGGTGGTGGGGCTGGTGGCCCCCTCTGTGGGTGAGCAGGGTGGGAACTCAGGCCACAGCTCATCGTCCTCGTCCTGCAGCCAGGTGGGTTCCTGTGGGCACAGGCATGGTGGCTGCACAGCCGTACCGCTGTCTCACTGCTGCCATCCATCCCGCTGCTGCCACCTCGCACCCCAGCCCAGCCACATCTGTCCCCCGTGCCACCCCCAGCCTCAGCTGTGCCACTCAACCCGCAGCAGCGCCACCCCAGTCATGCCCCCTCTCACCTGCTGGCCCTGGGTGTTGCCCGCTGCCACCGGCCTGGGCCCCGGCTCAGCCTCCTCCTGTGGCACCGCACTGCCTCTGGTCTGCCCCTTGGCCTCGCACTCAGCAGCCTGCCCTGCTGCGGGCTCCTTCCCAGCATCCCCTGAAACCTCAGCTTCACTCCCAGCATCCCCTGGTGCCTTGGCCTCACTCCCAGAAACCTTTGCAGCTTCCCCTGTAGCCTCACTCCCAGCATCCTTTGCAGCTCCCTCCTTAGCCTCGCTCCCTGCATCCTCTGCTGCCTCTACCTTGGCCTCACTCCCAGCATCCTTTGCAGCTCCCTCCTTAGCCTCGCTCCCTGCATCCTCTGCTGCCTCTACCTTGGCCTCACTCTCAGAATCCTTTGCAGCTTTCTCCTTAGCCTCACTCCCAGCATCCTCTATAGCCTCCCCCTTAGCCTCCCTCCCAGAATCCTTTGCAGCCTCCTCCTTACCCTTGCTCCCAGTATTGTCTAGAGCTCCCCCCTTAAGCTTACTCCCAGCATCTCCTGCTACGTCAGCCTCGCTCCCAGCATCCCCTGCTGCCTCCCCCTTAGCCTCACTCCCACAGTCTTTTGCTGCTTCTACCTTGGCCTCGCTCCCAGCATTCTCTGCTGCCTCCCCCTTGCCCTCACTCCCCACATCCCCTGCAGCCTCCTCCTCAGTCCCTCCTGCAGCCCCCCCAGCCTCCCCCTGCCCCTCCTGTGCTGCAGTTTCCCCACTGTCCCTCATAACTGTCCCCTCTGTGGGCCCTGTTGATGTCTGTGCGAGGTCACCCAAGGCGGGGGCTCCACTGGTTGCTGGGGGCTCCATGCTCCTACTGTGGGCTGCAGAGCTGTCACTGAGGTGTCCGCTGTGCCTTCATCCCGTGCCTCCACCCCATACAATCCCACTGCCCTTCCTCTGCCCTTCAGTGTTCCTCCTGCCCGCCCACCCCAGCTGCCCCAACACAGTCCCCAGTCCCCATCCCATCCCCATTATGCATCCTAGACCCCCCTTTGCCACCCCCCATCCCATCCCATCCCATCCCATCCCATCCCATCCCATCCCATCCCATCCCATCCCATCCCATCCCATCCCATCCCATCCCAATCCCCATTCCCCAATCCCGTTTCCATGCCCCTGCTGCCCCCCTGCACACTCCACCCCAACCCAACCCATTCCCCATTCCGGTTTCTCTTCTGCCCCCTCCCAGCTCCTCCAGCTCAGTCCCAATTCCACAACCCGCTCCCTATTCCCAATCCCGAGCCCCCTCCTGCACCCCCCATCCCGTCCTATCCTCGTTCCCCACCCCAAGCCCCCGACTCCCACCCGACACCCCCGCAGCCCCCCGGCGCCCCGCAGCCCAGCTCACCGCGCTCCGCTCGCCCCGGGGCCGTGTGACCGCCGCAGGTGCCGCCTTCAGTCAGCGCCGACGGGGCGGGCCGGGGGCCGGAGCGGGGCACCGCGGGGAGGGGAGAGGAGGGGACGGGGGGGCTCGGGCGGCCGGGCGGGGCCTGAGGACGGCGGGGACGGGAGGATGGCATGGGTACAATGGGGACACAGAGACACGGGGGACGGTGGGACCACAGGTGCACAAGGGGACGTGGGGTCACGGCTGCACGTAGGACACGGGGGGACACGTACACATGGGGGCACGAGGGGACGTGGAGGCGTCACGGGTGGGGAGGACATGAGGACCACAAGCGCACAATGGGACAGAGAGAGACACAAGGGGGGGACAGGAGGCACACAGGCATATGGAGGAGATGGGTGACACACGTGGGACACGAAGGAACACGAGGGACACTTACATATGGGGGAAAAGGGTGACACGGGGAACACGGGGTACGCTGACCCATGGGGGGCACGTGGGGGAACATAGGGGACGCAGTCGCATAGGGACATAGACACACGGGAGACACAGACACACGGGGGCAGAGATGTGCCGGGCAGATTCACGGGGACACGCGGAGGTCACGCGTGGGCCGGACCGGGACTCGGGCGGGGGCGGTGCCCGTTGCAGGCCCTGCCCCCAGTACGTCTGTGTCCCCCCCCCCCCCGCTCAGCTGCACTGGCCCCACCCCTTTGGGGCAAAGAGCGGCCGCTCCGCTCTGCCCCCTCTCCTTGCGCCCTATCAGCGCCGGGGAAGCGCTGCTATCCCGCCCTCACCCGTCTCCTATTGGCCGAGACCGGCGGCGGGGCGGGACATCGGAGAGTGTGGGCGGAAGCGCGCGTCCCACGTGCATCCTGCGGGAGCCCGGTGCGGGAGCGCCATGGACCCGCTGCGGGCTCAGCAGCTGGCGGCCGAGCTGGAGGTGGACATGATGGCCGACATGTACAATCGGTGCGCGGCGTGAGGGGTCGGGGCGGGGCTGGGGGGAGTGCCCGGGGACGGGGGGTGCTGGGAGTGCGAGAGGCGCGGGGGTGTTGTACGTGGGGGCAGCGGGGGCTCTGCGGGTGCTGGGGATGGGGAGGGCACTGTGGGTGCCGGGGAGAGCTGTTGGGGTGTGACAGTGTTGCCCCGCAGGATGACGCAGGCGTGCCACCTCAAGTGCGTGCCCCCCCACTACAAGGAGGCGGAGCTGTCGAAGGGCGAGAGCGTGTGCCTAGACCGCTGCGTGGCTAAGTACCTGGATGTCCACGAGCGGATGGGCAAGAAGCTGACGGAGCTGTCGCTGCAGGACGAGGAGCTCCTCAAACGCATGCAGCAGGGCACAGGCACTGCCTGAGCCTTCCCTTTGGACTCCCCTTTCCACCACACCAATAAACTGGAGGCTCCGGGCCAGCTGTCTGCTGCCCTCAGCCCCCCAAACCCATCTGTGGTGCTCTGTCAGGGCGTGCCCCACTAACCTGCTCGTGTTTCCCCCACTGGGTGTGCTGCTGGGACAGCCTTGCATGGGGCCCTGCTGCCACAGGCACCTCCTGGAGGGGGGCACCCCGGGGCGCCTGCCCTGCCCATGTCATCCTCAGGGACAGGCTGGGACCTTCCTAATCCCCTATAGGGTTGGGACAGGGCTGTGCCCCTCACTCTGCTTGTTGGGGGAACATCGGGGGACACCTGGAGAAACAGCCACAAAGGGACACCTGTAGGGGGACAGTGAGAAAACACCACACTTGCACGGGGACAGTCACGTAGGGACATCTGGTATGGACACCTGGAGAGGGACAATGCTGAAACACCCACACCTGGAAAGGGAACACACAGGGACACCCACACATGGGCAACCCAGAGACTGAGGCACCCACGCAGGGACACCTAGGGGAAGACACCTGGATGGGGACAACCTTGAAGCTGCACATACAGATGTGCACACGCGTGCAGGGACACCTGGACAGGGCACCGGGCAGACCTGCACAGGG
Organism: Numida meleagris; assembly: GCF_002078875.1. Taxonomy (NCBI): domain Eukaryota; kingdom Metazoa; phylum Chordata; class Aves; order Galliformes; family Numididae; genus Numida; species Numida meleagris. The sequence goes on from NC_034414.1 coordinate 17,188,018, forward strand.
TTACTAGAAAGGGACACCCGCTCAGAGAGACCCTAGCCTGGGGGTGGGCACTGTGTCCATCCATCCGTACACACGCAGTGCGCCTGTGCCGGCGTGTCCCCGGGGCTGGCTGGAAGTGGGTCAGGCTGTGCGCACACTCGCTGTCCTCACAGCCCGTGGGTCGCATTACACCCCACCGTGTGCCTGTCGTGCAAACAGCGGGTGTGCGAGGTGCTGCAGGCGTGACAACGGGGTCGCGTCATCGCGTCGCCGGGTGTAACGTCGGTGTGTCCGTCCATCCGTGCCGCAGCGAGCGGTGCGTGCGCCGTGGGGCCCTGCGGCCGGCAGCAGCGGTGCCGGGGCCATCAATATTTCACGAGGAGAGAGCGCCGTGACCTGGAAAGGCAGCGCCGCAGCCGCTGGGCCCCACGCTCCCAAAATAAGACCATTTTTAATAAAGAATTCCCAACCGCGCGGAGCCTGCGTGGGTTCTTTTCACTCGGGACGGGTGGGAGCAGAGTCCTGGGGACACCTCCTGCCTTAAGCACCTCGGGAGGACCTGTGAGGGGTCCGGAGGCCCCCCGGTTGGGCTCAGAGACGGGGCAGGAGCAGGCCCAGCAGGGGCAGGAGGGTGGGGGCTGGGCGGGGAGCCACTGCCACAGGGGTGTCCCCGGAGGGGCCGCGGGAGTCACGGGACGGAGGGGGCGGCCGGGGCTGGGGGCCCCGCAGGTCGTGCGGCGGCAGCCCGTCACGGTAGAAGGCGGAAGGCGGTGCGGCAGGCAGGGTGCCGGGGCGGCCTAGCGCCCGCCCAGGGGTGCCCACCACTGCCACCGCTCCGCCGCCACCACCACCCCCGTTGCTGTCATCCTCATCTTTGCCTTCGTCCTCCTCCTCGTCCTCCTCGGGGCAGCCGTCGAAGTCACGGGGCCGCAGGTGCCGCAGGTCGGTGCCGCGGCGGTGCGGGGGGCTGGCGCAGGGCACGGGCGAGCTGGAGACACGGGTGCGGCGGAACCAGGCCCAGAGCGGGCGCGCACGGCAGTCGCAGGCCCAGGGGTTGGCGTTGAGGCGGAGGAACTGCAAGGCGGGCAGTGCGGCCAGTGGGTCCCCGGGCAGCGCCGCCAGGCTGTTGTTGAACAGGTAGAGGATGGTGAGGCGGGCCAGGCCGCGGAAGGCGCGGCGGTGCACGGTGGCCAGGCGGTTGGCGTGCAGCAGCAGGCGATCCAGGCTGGGCAGCCCACGGAAAACGCCCTCGGACAGAGCTCGCAGCCGGTTGCCGTGCAGGAAGAGGTGGCTCAGGTTGGCCAAGTCGGCAAAGAGATCGTCCTGTGGGGAGCAGGTGATGGACCGGGTGGGTGACCCCAGCCCTGCAGGCATAGCTCAGCACCTTGATCGCTGTCCCAACTCCGTATTACCACCCAACACCCTGCATCATCTCTGTAACTCATGGATGTCACCCAGATCTCTGCCCTATGGACATCATTGCCCATTGTCCTGTTGAATAGAAAGTGCCAAGAGTCCTGTTCCACACCCCTGTCCTGGTGCCACCCATCACCCTATCCCATGTCCTGGCCTCATGGGTATCATCACCAAGAGCTTTTCTGTACAACAGGTATCATCACCCTGCCTTGTGCCCCTGTTCCACGGGCAGCATCCATCTCCCTGCCTTATGGTCCTGCTCCACGGTGTCATCCACCTCCTGTCCTTGCTCCATGGGCATCAGCCATCACCTGTCCCATGGGTATTACCAAGAGCTCTCTTCCATGTCTCTGCCTCATGGCCACCACCCTGCCCTGTGTCCCTGCACCCTGAGCATCACCCACCACCCTGCCCTGTAGCTGTCTGAGATGTGTCCCTCGCCCATCCCTGCAAGCATCACCCACCGCCCGACATCAGTGGCATCCCCCATACTCTCCCCAGGGACACCCCATAGCCTTGTCCCACAGGGCTGTCCCAGGACCCAGCCCGGGCCATATCGGACCTGGAGGTAGAGCAGCCCATTCTCCTGCAGGTAGAGGTACTGGAGGCTGTAGAGGCCGCGGAAGATGGCGCTGGGCAGGCTGGCCAGCTGGCACCGGTAGAGGTGCAGGGCCTGTAGGCGCCGGAGGCCGTGGAAGGTGTCGGGCGCCAGGACGCGGAGGTGCGGATTGTCACCCAGGTCAAGCTCCTCGAGGGCGGGCAGGTGGCGGAAAGTGCCCGGCTGGATGGAGGAGATGTTGTTGGAGTAGAGCCAGAGGGTGACGGTGCTGGGCCCGAAGGTGCCCGCCCGCAGCGCCCTGATGACGTTGTTCTGCAGGAAGAGGCGGCGGGCGCCAGGCGGGAGCCCCGTGGGCACCGAGGAGAAGTTGTTGGCCTGGCAGCTGACGGTGGGCGGTGAGACGTAGCAGGTGCAGAGCGCGGGGCAGGCGGGCGACCCGCTGGGCACCCACGCCAGCGCCACCAGCAGCAGGGCCGCCAGGCGCCCGCCTGCGGGCACAGCGGGGCGTCAGCCCGGGGCATGACTTGGGGCGCTGCCCCCGCACCCCCGGCCCGGCCCCATGCACCCACCGCCCCACACAGGACCCTCCCCAGCAACCCCATGGAGGGCCCCCCAAGGGGCAGCCCAGGTTACTGGCTGCCTAGGAGCCCCCCAGAGCCATGCCCATCCCACATGGCTGCACCCATTCCATGCAGTCGGGAGCTCCAGGAGCTCTACAGGGCTATGCCCACCCCATATGGTCATGGCCACAGCCATCCCTTAAGGTCAGGCGTTCTAAGAGCTCTATGGAGCCACATCCATCCCATGTAGCCGTGCTTTCCTAGGAACTACTAGGGCCATGACATAAGGTCAAGGATCCCGTAAGAAGCCAGTAGGGCAATGTACCATTCCATGTGACTGTGCCCATCCTATAGGGCCAGGATCTCTTTGAGTCCGGCACCTCACAGGGACAGGCACTCTTAAAAAGCTTCCATGGCTTTGCCCCTTGGGATCCCCCCATGTACCCCCGGGGCTGTACTCCCATGGGACCCCCTCGGGAGGGGCGGGGGGGAAGCTGCGCCCCCCACGCGCGCCCCCGACAGCGGGCGGGGCAGCGCCACGTGCGCGCGTGCCGCGGCCACGTGCG